>NC_136647.1:24964361-25251861 GCF_949748355.1 Melanostigma gelatinosum | reverse complement strand
AGCTAAATTTAGCCTCCAAGAAAAACATCAAACTGTCCAAGAATTAAAAGGCAGACTGCAATCACAGCAGAATATATTTACACAGCTACAGCCCAGTCCATGCTGAAGGTATGTGAGCAGAGCTCCGACCAGATACAGACTTTTACAAATGTCAGTTTGTGAAGAAACACCATCGCAGACCGAGTTCATGAATGAGCAGCAATCTAACAACACAGCTAGCTAAGAGATGAGCAGGTACTTGTGTTTTTAATTAGCTGTTGATGAAAGCACAGACAACACGGATACAGAGCATCTATCCATGTTCATCAGACCTGACTCTCAGTGAGCAGCTCTTGGATGTAGCTGCCATGCACAGGACGACGACAGGGAGGAACATTAGTGATGCAGAGAGGTGACACAAACAGCTTTGAACAAAGTCATTGTAATAACTTGTGTTTGATATTTGTCTTTGTTATTTTCTTTAATAGTTTGATCTTTGATAGAGTAATGTGGGTTTCTTAACCCTCAATTAAAATGATTTATGTTATAATCACAGAAATGTGTTTAAATATAATTTTTCATTGATATAACTGCATGTACAATATGTTTACACTTGAATAAACAATAATCAAATGCAGAGACAGTTATTTAACAATATGTTAGGAGAAGTTAGTTATACAGTCTTACAATTACAACCGGCCCTTTGAGGGCGACCGTGATGCTGATGTGGCCCAGAGTGGAAATGAGTTTGACACCCCTGCTTTATGCCATTCGGGTTTGGATTTGTGGGACTTGTGGCCTGCATGAGAGCCCCATCATATGTAGTCGGAATGGCCCTTTTACAAAGACAAATACCCTTATAACTGGAAAAGTGTCATTCCAACTACATTTGATGGGGCTCTCGTTTATGCCAAAAATCCCAACCCAAGTGGCATTAATTGTCCCGGGGTTTTCGGGGAGATCTGGCCCCTCGAAACCCGAACATCCTCTCGTGAAAACGCCAGAGTATGCAGGGCGCACATGCCGACTTTGAACACGTCTAACTTCGGCTGTGGGTGTCGGTTTATTTGTCTGTCAATTTCTTCCGTTAGCCCGTAAGGCCAACAACTGGACGGGCGTGTCCCGTCTGTGCGTTCTATTTCCGGGGAGATCTGGCCCCGTAAAACCCCGAAATTCCGGCCCTTTTGCCGACCTCGTACGGCCGAACGCAGGCTCGCATCTCCGATCAACCTGCACGGGCGTGTAGAGTGCAATGATACCTACAATTGGGTGTGACGGGTGAGGCTGTGCGTGCTTGTTTCGCGGAGATATTGCGAAGAGGCAAAAAAACAAAAAAAAAGTCAGAGTGTCGCCACCTCGAGCAGCACGAAGCGCTGAACCCGTCAGCACTTCGCCACTCTCCCGATTTTGGCCATTTTCATAGGTGGTAACCAAGGGACCTCTCTTGCACTGAAAAAACACAGATATCGCGAAGAGGCTCTGTGTGGGTATCACACATGGGGTATCATGGTATCTCAGGCAAAGTGAGGCAATGTCATTGAATTTTCCCAAAAATTAAAGTCATCCGATTTGCTTGAAACTTTGCACACCTGTTTGGCTGTTCCCAGGTATGCCCCCTCATAAGTTGCAACCTCCTAGCCCAGAGGCTACTCTAGATATTGTTTGGGAGGACTGGGAACAGAAGGGCCGATCGGGTTGGGATTTTTGGACTAAACGAGACCAGAGTCAAATGTAGGTGAAATGTCCCTTTCTGAGTTATAAGGATAAGCTCCCAAATGGCACTAATTGTGGGACATGCGGCCTACATGAGAGCCCCATCAAATGTAGTCAGAACGGCCCTTTTACAAAGACAAATATCCTTATAACTGGAAAAGTGTCATTCCAACTACATTTGATGGGGCTCTCGTTTCTGCCAAAAATCCCAACCCGAGTGGCACTAATCGTCCCGGGGTTCCCCAAAGCCTGTAGGGACACTTTATGCCATCCGGGTTGGGATTTGTGGGACTTGCGGCCTACATCAGAGCCCCCTCAAATGTAGTCGGAACGGCCCTTTTTCTTCACCATATATGGTGCAATTTGATCGAAATGTGCTACAGCCACCAAACTTGATACACAGGGTCTGTGGCTTCATAGGAACACACAGCAAGTGTTGTGGGGCTAGCCCCTCAATATGTGCCATTAGCATCTTCACCATATATGGTGCAAATGGATGTAAATGAGCTACAGCCACCAAACGTGGTACACACGGTCTGTGGCTTCATATGAACACACGCACCAAGTTGTGTGGGGCTAGCCCCTCAAATTGTGAAATTTTGGTATCTCAGGCAAAGTGAGGCAATGTCATTGAATTTGCCAAAAATCCCGTCATCCGTCTCATCACTGTCCTCATCGGTCACTGCCTTCCTTTTTCGTGAGGCTTTGGCAGATTCCTCGGAGTTGACAGGTGTGCTTGCTTCAGCTTTGTCGGGGGATGGCTCGAGGACAGCCTTGAACATGCTCCTCAGGCCTTTGACCTGCCCGTTGTTCAGGGTCAAGGCATAAAACCTGTCCGCTATGGCGGTGGAGTGGCACATCAGTTTCGCCAGCTCGTCCCGCACTTCTTTTTGGTGGTGGTTCTTGACCTGGAAACAGTAAAAAAGAGGAGCACAAAATGTTTTTACTTGTTAGTAAAGCCAGCCAAGTATTGTTGTAATAAAGCACCATGGGGAGAGTGACTGAAAAAATGAACTTACATGTCCAGAGACCGCAGTCCGCAGGTCGGTGAAGGTGGGCCTCCCAGACAGGCCCATCTCCGCCCACGCCGTCTGCATGTATCTGACAAGGTTCTTTGCTGGCCCACGGCCGGCCGTGACGAACACCAGGTCATTAGTTGGCTTGCACATGGTCCGCAGCTTGAGCCATTTCTCCAACCAGGAGAACTCCAGAGACGCCAGGTACAGCTGGGCCGCCCCAAAAGCCCGGCTAGTTTTGTGCTCGTCAATCTGCAATACACAGAAAACAACATCAAACATTGAAAATAAACTACACACAGTTGATGAGGCACTTGAGTGTAGAACCTGGTACATACTGAAATGACGTGGCCGTCGCCTACTCCATCCTCGTCCCTCGTGACCTCCGCCACCTTCATATTTGTTAAGACGCCCGGCCGATGGCCGTACAGGGCGCATACCATGGCTGAAAAATAGCCGTAGAAGGTGTAACGGAGGGCGGGGTTTTTGTCGGTTTCCATTTCAGCTGAAAAGAGGACAGGGCAAAAGAGAGAAGAAAACAAAAGCACCTTCAGCACATTGGAGAGAGACACAGGTTGATTTCCATCTATATCTCTGTATCGCGCGTTCGGATATGCCAACTGTCTTACCCAGTATCGTCGGGATCTTCACTCTGGCCAGCTGGTGGCACTGGTGGAGGGAGTCCCTGGAGATGATGCGGTTCATTTTATTCGCCTTCACCTTTTGCTGGTGCAGCAACACTGGGACGCTCATGTCATTCAGGCTGTACTTTACTGCCCTGACCACCGCCGTGATCTCTGTCTTAGAGAGTCTTGAGCTGTCGTAGCGACAGCCCAAGACTGGACACTTTTGGTAATGGATATTAACTCTTCCCGTTGAGAGGGCCAGCAGTATTTTCCGCTCCTCTAGGTTGATCACGTAGTGCCCCCTTTTCAGGTGGTGGGGCATGGCTGCGTAGATCGTAGAGCAGCGGTTCCCAAACTTTTTAGGCCACGCACCCCCTTCTACATCCCGACCGTCTTCACGCACCCCCCCCCCCCCCACACACACACACACACACACACCTTAAAAATCGGACGAATGAGAGAACGGTTTGCTCGCGCGTGGCGTTTGTTTTCGTGCCTTCGAAAAGGTAACGGACGTAACGTTACGAAGGTAACGGACGATTGGCCAGATTGGCCACATCTGTAGGCTCGTCTACTTGCAGAGAGTAAAACTCACTCTTCTTCACGCGACCGACCAATGTAGCCAGGATGTCTTCGGACAAAGCATCGATGCGCGCGACAGTGTTGTTGGACACCGGGATCACGTCCAACTTTTTCGCTTCTCTCTCTCCAATCATACATTCCACCATCTCTTTAACATTTTTCCCTCTCCACCACCGCCTCTCCTCCCTATTACGCGGTCAGAATACTACCACAACACGCCGCCTGTCTCCGGCAGAAATGCGCTCATCCACGCACGGGAACAACACCGAGTTGTAATATATACCTCCATAACACCCCGCCACTCTCGGCTCATACCTCCCCAGCAACGAGGCACATCACCCGGTCACAATACCTCCAGAATGTCCCCCGGGTGAAATCCGGGACTTGGTTTTATGGTTCCGAGTGGCGGGCGCTCACTCGTTGGCGCTGGGACGCGAGGTCTCCAGCCGTCCCCGCCGTGAGGCACCCGATCGTCAGGTCTGTCAGCCCTCGGAACAGGCCGCGGGTCAATAACTTGTGGGTGGCGTGGTAGAGGCGAGGCAGATCACAGAAAAATAATAAAGACTAGACTATGGCAAAGATATGTTGATGAGAAGCGTATTTGTACGTCAAACACAAACGTAATCAGGGAGAAAATACGTTCGTGGTAAAACGTAATTGAGAATGCATTTTAGTTTTGGGGGAACATCATTTTTAGGAGACAGGACTGCACCATTAGACCACCATTACATTTTTCCTCTCGTGCACCCCCTAGAGGCAGCTCGCGCACCCCCAGGGGTGCGCGTACCCCACTTTGGGAATCCCTGTCGTAGAGCATAGTGGGCAAGCGGCCACAAACTTTGGTCTTGTCATCTGAAAGATAAAATAAGACAAAAGAAAGAAAGGTATTTGTTGGAGCCATAATGTAGTTTTATTTTGTCTTTGAGGGAAACGCATGCAGTTCTGACATTGAACAGTGGGTGGCACATTAACTTAAATGTGCATATATGTAAGTGCCTGGTAATGAGGACCAGGTGTGTATGTGGATGGGAAGATCACAGTTTTTGAGCATGTTATCGTGTCAACGTGTCGTGTCAAGGTATCGTGTCCAAGTAACGTATCCTGTATTCTGTTACGGTGCCAATATGTGTTTAAATAAAAGGATCAACGGATCTAAAGAAAGACAGTGCATTGGACATTGAAATGTTTGTGGAACACGCATCCGAACAAGTTCACCCGTGACCCCACCGTGACTTTAACATATAAAAATGGATATTGTTAAAGTCACTACAGTATTGAAAAAAAACGTCGGAAAAAAAAGTACGTCGAAAAATAAATACTACTAAAAATAAATACTTCGAAAAAAAAGTACTTCGAAAAATAAATACTAAAAATAAATACTTTGGGGAAAAAGTACTTCGAAAAAGAAATACTACTAAAAATAATACTTCGAAAAAAAAGTACTTCGAAAAATAAATACTAAAAATAAATACTTTGGAAAAAAAGTACTTCGAAAAGAAAGTACTTTGAATAATAAATACTACTTTAAAAATAAATACTTTCTTGAAAAAATGAATATATTAACCAAAAATAAGCTTTATTGACAATATTAAACTTATTTAAAACAAATTTAAATAATAAATCAATCTTTTAATTAATCTTTAAATATAAACTACACTTTAACGATATTTTAGCAGTTTAACTTGGACTTATAGCACACCTAAATCCGTTAGTTAATGTATTATCAGCAGTGAAGCCCCCATCGAAGGCACAAAATGGCCCCCCATGAAAAATCGACACAAGATGGAACCTAAAT
This sequence comes from Melanostigma gelatinosum, assembly GCF_949748355.1. Classification (NCBI taxonomy): domain Eukaryota; kingdom Metazoa; phylum Chordata; class Actinopteri; order Perciformes; family Zoarcidae; genus Melanostigma; species Melanostigma gelatinosum. The sequence continues at coordinate 25,246,150 of NC_136647.1, read as the reverse complement.
GCAAAAGCGGAACACATGTGACAGTTGAATTACGGCCGCCTGTGTAATTACATGTTTAAACTCTTAATTACTTCACAACTTCGACTTAATTAACAAACAATCAGCACATAATCAGCCCAGCCATTTAGATACAGTATTTCATAAAATATATATGAAATTAGCAGAGAGGCTGCTCTGAAATGAGCAGACCTGCGATCTGAGCACACGCTGCAGCTCAAGCTCTGTTCTGATTGGTTGACGGTCTGCCTGAGGTGTGTTCAGGTGAAATCTGTTTGTTTTTTTTGGGATTACATTAAATACCTTTGGGCTAGGAAGCAGAATATCTCCACAACCCTTTGGGCTAGAACGCTATAATTTTCACAGTAATTCAAACTTGTCCCATAGATTACATGTTGTGAATATTAATGGGAAATTCCGTACACTTTTCTCATAATAATTTATGACATTTTGACATTATTTTGCCTCAATACCCCAGAAAACAATGGGCTACGGGGCTGGAATTTTCACAGTAATTCAACCTTTTCCCACAGATTAAATGGTATGAATGTCAATGGGAAATTCCATACACTTTCTGCGTAGTGAATTACGGAGTTTTTACCATATTATACCTTAACGTATACCTTATTAATTACCTTATTAATACCCATAGAACACAATGGGCCAGGACCCTGAAAGTCATTCCACCTTTGCCCACAGATTAAATGGTGCGAATATCAATTGGAAATGGACTGTTTATTTCACCCAACAGATGGGATTGTACCCAGATGACACTTATGTTCAGACATGGCCTTGAACAGTCGTTTCTCTCAAAATGTACACTTTAATTCAAAGTAGAGATTTGATTCCTTTTCCTCTTTAAAGATGGGCTTGTGAATATGAATTCCCCCAAATTTAGCGGTCGAAGCTGCACGTTAAGGTCCCCAAACACAGCCCCAAAGGTCAAAATTGAGGCATATGACCTCATCTTTCGGCCTGTTTTGGCAAGTGAGAAACTGGCCATTAAATCGTAGTGAAAGGTTGAAACTGCCTGATTTTTGCAAAAATCAGTCGCCTGTGATAACGTGATGCAGGATCTAAAGCGATATCTCTGTAGACCCTTGGGAAAGCTAACTTCCTGTAGCAGTATGCTAATGACTTGAATCCAATTAAACCTTGAAGAGGGTCATCTTTAGTTCATCATATGTGAATTTCATCAAAGAAGTGTTTGAAAATTGACCAGAATTAAAAAGTGGTCAAAAGCCAGTTTTTGCCAGTCTTTTCTCAAACTTTATGGTTTTGAATCCCTTTCTCCTTCAAAGAGGGGCTCGTCACCATTACACACCTATAATCTGGGCCTCGTAGCTGCAAGTTAAGGTCCCCATAAACAGCCACAAAGGCTTAATTGGGGCCTTATTCACTTATATTTGGTGATTTGTTGCCATATGCAAGAATGGCCATAATTTCTCAAATATGGGTCCCAGAACTCCCAGATTGTGCACACACATTGTGAACAAGGCCTACAATAAGATCACCTGAAAAAAAATCCCTCTAGATTATCTAGAACCCCTGGGGGTGCGCGAGCTGCCTCTAGGGGGTGCACGAGAGGAAAAATGTAATGGTGGTCTAATGGTGCAGTCCTGTCTCCTAAAAATGATGTTCCCCCAAAACTAAAATGCATTCTCAATTACGTTTTACCATGAACGTATTTTCTCCCTGATTACGTTTGTGTTTGACGTATTACAAATACGTTTCTCATCAACATATCTTTGCCGTACTCTAGTCTTTATTATTTTTCTGTGATCTGCCTCGCCCCTACCCCGCCACCCACAAGTTGTTGACCCGCGGCCTGTTCCGAGGGCTGACAGACCCGACGATCGGGTGCCTCACGGCGGGGGCGGCTGGAGACCTTGCGTCCCGGCGCCAACGGGTGAGCGCCCGCCACTCGGAACCATAAAACCAAGTCCCGGATTTCACCCGGGGGATATTCTGGAGGTATTGTGGCTGGGTGATGTGACTCGTTGCTGGGGAGGTATGAGCCGAGAGTGGCGGGGTGTTCTGGAGGTATATATTACAACTCGGTGTTGTTCCCGTGCGTCGATGAGCGCATTTCTGCCGGAGACAGGTGGCGTGTTCTGGTAGTATTCTGACCGCGTAATAGAGAGAGGCGGTGGTGGAGAGGGAAAAAAATGTTAAAGAGATGGTGGAATGTATGATTGGAGAGAGAGAAGCGAAAAAGTTGGACGTGATCCCGCGTCCAACAACACTGTGTCGCGCCGCATCGATGCTTTGTCCGAAGACGTCCTGGCTACATTAGTCGGTCGCGTGAAGAAGAGTGAGTTTTACTCTCTGCAAGTAGACTAGTCTACAGATGTGGCAAATCTGGCCACTCTTCTGGTGAACGTCCGTTACCTTTTCAAAGGCACGGTGCAGGAAGAGTTTTTGTGTTTTTTATCTTGTAAACAAATGCCACGGGCGAGCAAACTGTTCTCTCATTAGTCTGATTTGTATGCAGCTATAAATAGGCTCTGTTGCTTTTTTTTTTTTAAGGTGTGTGGGGGGGGGGGGGGGGGGGGAGATTGGGGGTGCGTGAACCCGGTCGGGATGTAGAAGGGGGTGCGTGGCCTAAAAGGTTTGGGAACCGCTGCAGTAGAGTGTTAAATTTTGTCCAAGAATTGTCAATTATATATCAAAAATGTCATTTATTCGTGTTTTTATAGGACCGGAAAAAATCTCCTGCCCACCCCAAAGAGTGAAAAAGTATTGAAGGGAATTTGGGCTTCATGGCAAAATTTAACATGGGGTTTCGTGGGCCATTGGCTTTTGTGTGACACGTTTACAATGTTCCATTGACACGGCCTACATCCCATTGTTACTTGGGGGAACAGATGAGCCGTTGAGGGAAAAATGTGTGGTCAATGGGCAAATCCTGTAGAGGGCACCCTTGACCAATGGATGACCAAAATGGATGGGAATGGGAGGGGCCATGCCCGAAAGGGGCATTTCATGCCTTTCAAGTGGAAAACATGGAAATGGATCGGCTAAATGAGGGGAATGGACCGGTCAGGTCCAAAACATTGGAAAACATGGAAATGGTGGGGCATGGATGGGAATGGGAGGGGCCAGTCCCGAAAGGGGCGTTTCATGCCAAATGAGGGGAATGGACCGGTCAGGTCCAAAACCTTGGAAAACATGGAAATGGGTGGGGCATGTGGATGGGAATGGGAGGGGCCAGTCCCAAAAGGGGTGTTTTATGCCTTTCGGATGGAAAACATGGAAATGGATCGGGAATGGACCGGTCAGGTCCAAAACATGGAAATGGGCGGGGCATGTCTCAAATGGCGCGATTTATGCCTTTCTGGTCCAAAGCATTGGAAAACATGGAAACAGATCAGGTATCACCATATGATGCCACAAACATGTCGGGTGCCTTACAATGTTCCTGAAAAAGAAAAAATAATTCCCAAAGGGCTACAGACTTCTCCTTTGGCATGCTGACTCGAGTCATCGGAGAGAGTGTGTGATGCAAAATGCAGGCAGTTTCAACCTTGTTTACCCGACTTCCGGTCCGTTTTTACAATTGCACCAATGTCGGCCCCTGATCCTGTTTTTGGGCACCTTACCTTGGACCTACGACCTCTAATTTTGGAACATTTAACCTAAACGACCCTCTCTTAATTTCTAAAAAGAATGTATTCCTCTATCTTGCTTTAAAGTATTTTTAATGAATTAAAAGACTGTTAATGCTGTGTACATGTTGCTGTTTCTGTTGGGTGCAATAAAAACACTTGTAACTGGCTTATCATTCCATAATTGACATATGATGGACACAAGAGGACCCTCTTCAAGGTCCAATTGGATTCAAGTCATTAGCATGCCGCCAACAGGAGATAGCTTTCCAGAGGATCTGCAGATTTGTTGCTCCATGTGCTCATTCAAGTTATCAAGGGGAGTGTCTCGTTCAATTACAACACAGTTCCAACCCTTTTCTGAGAAGTTATGACATTCAATCAGAGAAAGAACTAGTGGACATGGTGGAGGAGTACAAGTGTCTCCATCGACATCAGACTGAACTGGAAGAACAACATCAACGCTGTGTACAAGAAGGGGATGAGTCGACTCTTTTTCTTGAGGAAACTTTGATCCTTCAACGTGTGCAGCAGGATGTTGGAGATGTTCTACCAGTCTGTTGTGGCCAGTGCACTTTACTTCGCCGTAGTCTGCTGGGGGAGCAGCATTGGAGCCGGAGACACAAACAGACTTAACAAACTGATTAAGAAGGCCGGCTCCATCATTGGCTGCAAAACAAGACAATCTGGAAGAGGTGGTGGAGAGGAGGACACTGAAGAAACTATTATCCATATTGGATAACCCGGACCACCCTCTCCACCACCTCCTGCAGGGACAGCGGAGCACTTTCTCCAACAGACTCATCCAGCTCCGCTGTCACAAGGACCGATACAGGAGAACATTCCTGCCCACTGCCATATCACTGTATGATAAATCACCTCTGGCCAAATCACACACAAGACTGTAACACTGATACACTGTTGTTGCTGCTGTTGGTGATCTTGTGCACTTCTGTTTTGTTTATTTTTTCCTACTTAGTTAACTTAATACAATTATATTCAGTGTATATACTGTGCATTTTTATTACTTTGTTTTCTTAAATGTAATAGGTCCAGCTCTGTTATTTTATTATATTGTATGTAGTGTGCATTTTCCATACCCAATATTTTATTTTGTTGTGTAACCCTGTTTGCTGCTGCCACAGACAAATTTCCCCTTGGGGATGAATAAAGTACTTTTCTATTCTATTCTATTGTCCCTAAAGGAAAACTGTGTCAACATGTTTTATCTAATAAGATAAAGTTTTCAGTCTGTTCATCTCACTTCAATCATTTTTATTGCAGCAAAATTGCTGACCTCACCAGAAAACAACTCAGCACCATCTAGTGGACTGAAAAAGCAATTGATTTGATTTTTCTAGTATTTTTTAAATTTTTTTTTATACTTTATATAATAAAAGATCGATACTTGGCGTCCGTGTATCGATACAATATCGCCACGCAAAATATCGCGATACTATGCTGTTTCGATTTTTTCCCCCAGCCCTAGTATTCAGGCCTCCTTGCTCTCTGTGGCTCACTCAGGATTATTGTCCTGTCTGCTGTTCTGCTGAACGTCGTTGCCTGGCTAGGTGTGAGTTCAAAGAGTTGTTGAGTCATCATTTCTCCAGCTAAGAAGAATCTCATAAGTGAGATTGCATTTGTCTCACGGTAAACGTGGAGGAGGTCCGACGTGATTGTAGCTCTGTTGGTATATTCGTGTTTTAGCCTGAGGACACACATGTATAATATTGTACTTTGTGTCCATGATTACGAAGTTTAAATGTTAAAAATGAAAGGACAGCCTCACAATTTTTCCTGTCCATTGTTAGATCCTGGGGTACTTCTGGCCCGATACGGGGCTACTTACTGACTCAGCTCTCTATTAAAAGATTGTCGAGCTGGTGTTCTTGCGAGGGAACTCGCCTGGCTCTTCTAACTGCCGTTACTCCCGACGTCTACCCTGCTTCCTCTGGTCTGAGTGCACTCGGTCGAGGGGCCACCCTGACCCCGGGCGCTCCTACCAGTCGCGTCGGTTATGGCAGCTTCCCTCTTATGGATCCGTGCTCTTGGTAAATGCCAGGTTAGGTTTTAACGGCTAGGATTACTTCTTTCTAAAACCGTAAGGGGTTGTTAAGTGGATTCGGTCTCTAGGATAACCTTTCAGAACTCAGTTGTTAGACATACAATGGCTTTAACTTTTTACTGCCACGAGGAACTTTTTACTACTTGAGCAAATGAATGCACTTGAGAAATTTACTTTAAATGCAGATTAGATATTTATTGCAGGTTATATTTTAGTTAGTTTGCAAGGGTTAAAGCTACAGCTCACATAAAATGTCACTACACTTGATTCGTTACGTTAATTTTCTTCCCAGGTTATACTCATTAGTTTTAGTTGCCGAGATGGCTCCGTTGGAGCTGGATTTTCAAAGGTGCGATGAAAAGGTTCTTTTGGAGTTGTTAGGAGCGAAGGTCTGGCCAGACCCTCGGTCCTCCTGCTCTGCAGCAGAGTCCGTTCAACAGTCCTCAAAACTCAGTACAAAGTCTTTCTCGGGCTGCTGCGTCTTCTCCGTTGTCCAGTTGGTAAAGGCGAGCAGGGGGGAGAGGTGATTCTCCGTCTTTCAATTTTTGTCCACGAACGGCGGTCTTCTTTCCGTGAACAGAGACGAAGTCCTCGGACGCGGCTGTCGAACGAGGTCCAGTGTTTCTCCATGGATGGCTCGGTCGGCGTCCCATCGTGAATTCCCGTCTTGCTGTTTGCAAGTTACTTCTTTTATAACACTTTTGGGCTGCCTCTCGCGTCTCTCCCCCCTCTTCCTCAACACGGGGTCCCTCAGCCCGTGATTAACATGACATCATTGATCTGGTGCCTGTGCTTCGAAAATGACCTAACTTTTGTGTGTGTGTGCATGAGGAAATCACCCCAACTTCCCTGTCTGGGTGTTCAACATCTGTTGCACTTCCCCTTTCTCTTTTTGCCAACTCATCCTGACAAAACACTTTTCTTACATCGCAGCTCCGGTCACACAGAACATTTGTTAATCAGTTTTTACATTTGTTAAATCGGTTTGGTTAGTACACATTTGCTTATAAAATGATTATTGATCTCATCCTTCATCATTATTGTGCTTTGTCTTTTCTTCTCAACCATCATTATTTCCCCATCCCTTGAAGCAACCACCCTGCTTACTTCCTCTTTCTCCGTACTTTCTACACTCAGACTGCACTATACTCAGATATACTTATTATTATTATCAGGTTTACATTTGTTAAACCACTCTATGTATTAAACATTTGTTATGTAACGATCATACACTTTATCTTTTGATTACACTTTATTCTGAGTATATGCTTTGTGCTCTTATATCTGCCAACATGTTACCGAGGCAGCTCTGAGGGGTCAACTCTTCTTGACACCCCCTTCTTGAGGTCTCAGGGGCATTGTGCCCCAAGTAATCCTCTAGGAACTCATCGTCGTCCTCGGCGGTGATGATGAGAACGTCGTCTTCCGGTGATGATGGCTCCGATCCTTGTTGCCAGCTGTCGATCACTACCAGGCCATCCAGGCCTGGTGGCTGGAAATCCAGGAGGGCGTTGTCATCTTTGGCATCCTTCATCTGCTCGTCCAGGCTCAGTACCAGGGCTATCACATTCTGGTCCAGAATGCTGTCTGGGGAGAGAGAAGCCGGGGTAGGGACTGGGCTGGTTGATGCTTTGTCCTCGGACCCGCGATAAACCGCTAATCCTTCAGGGATAACCTCCACCAGCTCGCCGCAGTCCTCGTCGTATCCCCACATCCCCATCAGATTTGGTATTATCCCTGCGGTCTCTGTCTGGCTGCCGGGGTTCTTCTTTTGGACTCAACGTACTCCTTTTCCGTCGAGCCCCACGTTATGGGCGCCACGTGTTAGATCCTGGGGTACTTCTGGCCCGATACGGGGCTACTTACTGACTCAGCTCTCTATTAAAAGATTGTCGAGCTGGTGTTCTTGCGAGGGAACTCGCCTGGCTCTTCTAACTGCCGTTACTCCCGACGTCTACCCTGCTTCCTCCGGTCTGAGTGCACTCGGTCGAGGGGCCACCCTGACCCCGGGCGCTCCTACCAGTCGCGTCGGTTATGGCAGCTTCCCTCTTATGGATCCGTGCTCTTGGTAAATGCCAGGTTAGGTTTTAACGGCTAGGATTACTTCTTTCTAAAACCGTAAGGGGTTGTTAAGTGGATTCGGTCTCTAGGATAACCTTTCAGAACTCAGTTGTTAGACATACAATGGCTTTAACTTTTTACTGCCACGAGGAACTTTTTACTACTTGAGCAAATGAATGCACTTGAGAAATTTACTTTAAATGCAGATTAGATATTTATTGCAGGTTATATTTTAGTTAGTTTGCAAGGGTTAAAGCTACAGCTCACATAAAATGTCACTACACTTGATTCGTTACGTTAATTTTCTTCCCAGGTTATACTCATTAGTTTTAGTTGCCGAGATGGCTCCGTTGGAGCTGGATTTTCAAAGGTGCGATGAAAAGGTTCTTTTGGAGTTGTTAGGAGCGAAGGTCTGGCCAGACCCTCGGTCCTCCTGCTCTGCAGCAGAGTCCGTTCAACAGTCCTCAAAACTCAGTACAAAGTCTTTCTCGGGCTGCTGCGTCTTCTCCGTTGTCCAGTTGGTAAAGGCGAGCAGGGGGGAGAGGTGATTCTCCGTCTTTCAATTTTTGTCCACGAACGGCGGTCTTCTTTCCGTGAACAGAGACGAAGTCCTCGGACGCGGCTGTCGAACGAGGTCCAGTGTTTCTCCATGGATGGCTCGGTCGGCGTCCCATCGTGAATTCCCGTCTTGCTGTTTGCAAGTTACTTCTTTTATAACACTTTTGGGCTGCCTCTCGCGTCTCTCCCCCCTCTTCCTCAACACGGGGTCCCTCAGCCCGTGATTAACATGACATCATTGATCTGGTGCCTGTGCTTCGAAAATGACCTAACTTTTGTGTGTGTGTGCATGAGGAAATCACCCCAACTTCCCTGTCTGGGTGTTCAACATCTGTTGCACTTCCCCTTTCTCTTTTTGCCAACTCATCCTGACAAAACACTTTTCTTACATCGCAGCTCCGGTCACACAGAACATTTGTTAATCAGTTTTTACATTTGTTAAATCGGTTTGGTTAGTACACATTTGCTTATAAAATGATTATTGATCTCATCCTTCATCATTATTGTGCTTTGTCTTTTCTTCTCAACCATCATTATTTCCCCATCCCTTGAAGCAACCACCCTGCTTACTTCCTCTTTCTCCGTACTTTCTACACTCAGACTGCACTATACTCAGATATACTTATTATTATTATCAGGTTTACATTTGTTAAACCACTCTATGTATTAAACATTTGTTATGTAACGATCATACACTTTATCTTTTGATTACACTTTATTCTGAGTATATGCTTTGTGCTCTTATATCTGCCAACATGTTACCGAGGCAGCTCTGAGGGGTCAACTCTTCTTGACACCCCCTTCTTGAGGTCTCAGGCTGCCGCATTGTGCCCCAAGTAATCCTCTAGGAACTCATCGTCGTCCTCGGCGGTGATGATGAGAACGTCGTCTTCCGGTGATGATGGCTCCGATCCTTGTTGCCAGCTGTCGATCACTACCAGGCCATCCAGGCCTGGTGGCTGGAAATCCAGGAGGGCGTTGTCATCTTTGGCATCCTTCATCTGCTCGTCCAGGCTCAGTACCAGGGCTATCACATTCTGGTCCAGAATGCTGTCTGGGGAGAGAGAAGCCGGGGTAGGGACTGGGCTGGTTGATGCTTTGTCCTCGGACCCGCGATAAACCGCTAATCCTTCAGGGATAACCTCCACCAGCTCGCCGCAGTCCTCGTCGTATCCCCACATCCCCATCAGATTTGGTATTATCCCTGCGGTCTCTGTCTGGCTGCCGGGGTTCTTCTTTTGGACTCAACGTACTCCTTTTCCGTCGAGCCCCACGTTATGGGCGCCACGTGTTAGATCCTGGGGTACTTCTGGCCCGATACGGGGCTACTTACTGACTCAGCTCTCTATTAAAAGATTGTCGAGCTGGTGTTCTTGCGAGGGAACTCGCCTGGCTCTTCTAACTGCCGTTACTCCCGACGTCTACCCTGCTTCCTCCGGTCTGAGTGCACTCGGTCGAGGGGCCACCCTGACCCCGGGCGCTCCTACCAGTCGCGTCGGTTATGGCAGCTTCCCTCTTATGGATCCGTGCTCTTGGTAAATGCCAGGTTAGGTTTTAACGGCTAGGATTACTTCTTTCTAAAACCGTAAGGGGTTGTTAAGTGGATTCGGTCTCTAGGATAACCTTTCAGAACTCAGTTGTTAGACATACAATGGCTTTAACTTTTTACTGCCACGAGGAACTTTTTACTACTTGAGCAAATGAATGCACTTGAGAAATTTACTTTAAATGCAGATTAGATATTTATTGCAGGTTATATTTTAGTTAGTTTGCAAGGGTTAAAGCTACAGCTCACATAAAATGTCACTACACTTGATTCGTTACGTTAATTTTCTTCCCAGGTTATACTCATTAGTTTTAGTTGCCGAGATGGCTCGGTTGGAGCTGGATTTTCAAAGGTGCGATGAAAAGGTTCTTTTGGAGTTGTTAGGAGCGAAGGTCTGGCCAGACCCTCGGTCCTCCTGCTCTGCAGCAGAGTCCGTTCAACAGTCCTCAAAACTCAGTACAAAGTCTTTCTCGGGCTGCTGCGTCTTCTCCGTTGTCCAGTTGGTAAAGGCGAGCAGGGGGGAGAGGTGATTCTCCGTCTTTCAATTTTTGTCCACGAACGGCGGTCTTCTTTCCGTGAACAGAGACGAAGTCCTCGGACGCGGCTGTCGAACGAGGTCCAGTGTTTCTCCATGGATGGCTCGGTCGGCGTCCCATCGTGAATTCCCGTCTTGCTGTTTGCAAGTTACTTCTTTTATAACACTTTTGGGCTGCCTCTCGCGTCTCTCCCCCCTCTTCCTCAACACGGGGTCCCTCAGCCCGTGATTAACATGACATCATTGATCTGGTGCCTGTGCTTCGAAAATGACCTAACGTTTGTGTGTGTGTGCATGAGGAAATCACCCCAACTTCCCTGTCTGGGTGTTCAACATCTGTTGCACTTCCCCTTTCTCTTTTTGCCAACTCATCCTGACAAAACACTTTTCTTACATCGCAGCTCCGGTCACACAGAACATTTGTTAATCAGTTTTTACATTTGTTAAATCGGTTTGGTTAGTACACATTTGCTTATAAAATGATTATTGATCTCATCCTTCATCATTATTGTGCTTTGTCTTTTCTTCTCAACCATCATTATTTCCCCATCCCTTGAAGCAACCACCCTGCTTACTTCCTCTTTCTCCGTACTTTCTACACTCAGACTGCACTATACTCAGATATACTTATTATTATTATCAGGTTTACATTTGTTAAACCACTCTATGTATTAAACATTTGTTATGTAACGATCATACACTTTATCTTTTGATTACACTTTATTCTGAGTATATGCTTTGTGCTCTTATATCTGCCAACATGTTACCGAGGCAGCTCTGAGGGGTCAACTCTTCTTGACACCCCCTTCTTGAGGTCTCAGGGGCATTGTGCCCCAAGTAATCCTCTAGGAACTCATCGTCGTCCTCGGCGGTGATGATGAGAACGTCGTCTTCCGGTGATGATGGCTCCGATCCTTGTTGCCAGCTGTCGATCACTACCAGGCCATCCAGGCCTGGTGGCTGGAAATCCAGGAGGGCGTTGTCATCTTTGGCATCCTTCATCTGCTCGTCCAGGCTCAGTACCAGGGCTATCACATTCTGGTCCAGAATGCTGTCTGGGGAGAGAGAAGCCGGGGTAGGGACTGGGCTGGTTGATGCTTTGTCCTCGGACCCGCGATAAACCGCTAATCCTTCAGGGATAACCTCCACCAGCTCGCCGCAGTCCTCGTCGTATCCCCACATCCCCATCAGATTTGGTATTATCCCTGCGGTCTCTGTCTGGCTGCCGGGGTTCTTCTTTTGGACTCAACGTACTCCTTTTCCGTCGAGCCCCACGTTATGGGCGCCACGTGTTAGATCCTGGGGTACTTCTGGCCCGATACGGGGCTACTTACTGACTCAGCTCTCTATTAAAAGATTGTCGAGCTGGTGTTCTTGCGAGGGAACTCGCCTGGCTCTTCTAACTGCCGTTACTCCCGACGTCTACCCTGCTTCCTCCGGTCTGAGTGCACTCGGTCGAGGGGCCACCCTGACCCCGGGCGCTCCTACCAGTCGCGTCGGTTATGGCAGCTTCCCTCTTATGGATCCGTGCTCTTGGTAAATGCCAGGTTAGGTTTTAACGGCTAGGATTACTTCTTTCTAAAACCGTAAGGGGTTGTTAAGTGGATTCGGTCTCTAGGATAACCTTTCAGAACTCAGTTGTTAGACATACAATGGCTTTAACTTTTTACTGCCACGAGGAACTTTTTACTACTTGAGCAAATGAATGCACTTGAGAAATTTACTTTAAATGCAGATTAGATATTTATTGCAGGTTATATTTTAGTTAGTTTGCAAGGGTTAAAGCTACAGCTCACATAAAATGTCACTACACTTGATTCGTTACGTTAATTTTCTTCCCAGGTTATACTCATTAGTTTTAGTTGCCGAGATGGCTCCGTTGGAGCTGGATTTTCAAAGGTGCGATGAAAAGGTTCTTTTGGAGTTGTTAGGAGCGAAGGTCTGGCCAGACCCTCGGTCCTCCTGCTCTGCAGCAGAGTCCGTTCAACAGTCCTCAAAACTCAGTACAAAGTCTTTCTCGGGCTGCTGCGTCTTCTCCGTTGTCCAGTTGGTAAAGGCGAGCAGGGGGGAGAGGTGATTCTCCGTCTTTCAATTTTTGTCCACGAACGGCGGTCTTCTTTCCGTGAACAGAGACGAAGTCCTCGGACGCGGCTGTCGAACGAGGTCCAGTGTTTCTCCATGGATGGCTCGGTCGGCGTCCCATCGTGAATTCCCGTCTTGCTGTTTGCAAGTTACTTCTTTTATAACACTTTTGGGCTGCCTCTCGCGTCTCTCCCCCCTCTTCCTCAACACGGGGTCCCTCAGCCCGTGATTAACATGACATCATTGATCTGGTGCCCGTGCTTCGAAAATGACCTAACTTTTGTGTGTGTGTGCATGAGGAAATCACCCCAACTTCCCTGTCTGGGTGTTCAACATCTGTTGCACTTCCCCTTTCTCTTTTTGCCAACTCATCCTGACAAAACACTTTTCTTACATCGCAGCTCCGGTCACACAGAACATTTGTTAATCAGTTTTTACATTTGTTAAATCGGTTTGGTTAGTACACATTTGCTTATAAAATGATTATTGATCTCATCCTTCATCATTATTGTGCTTTGTCTTTTCTTCTCAACCATCATTATTTCCCCATCCCTTGAAGCAACCACCCTGCTTACTTCCTCTTTCTCCGTACTTTCTACACTCAGACTGCACTATACTCAGATATACTTATTATTATTATCAGGTTTACATTTGTTAAACCACTCTATGTATTAAACATTTGTTATGTAACGATCATACACTATCTTTTGATTACACTTTATTCTGAGTATATGCTTTGTGCTCTTATATCTGCCAACATGTTACAGAGGCAGCTCTGAGGGGTCAACTCTTCTTGACACCCCCTTCTTGAGGTCTCAGGCTGCCGCATTGTGCCCCAAGTAATCCTCTAGGAACTCATCGTCGTCCTCGGCGGTGATGATGAGAACGTCGTCTTCCGGTGATGATGGCTCCGATCCTTGTTGCCAGCTGTCGATCACTACCAGGCCATCCAGGCCTGGTGGCTGGAAATCCAGGAGGGCGTTGTCATCTTTGGCATCCTTCATCTGCTCGTCCAGGCTCAGTACCAGGGCTATCACATTCTGGTCCAGAATGCTGTCTGGGGAGAGAGAAGCCGGGGTAGGGACTGGGCTGGTTGATGCTTTGTCCTCGGACCCGCGATAAACCGCTAATCCTTCAGGGATAACCTCCACCAGCTCGCCGCAGTCCTCGTCGTATCCCCACATCCCCATCAGATTTGGTATTATCCCTGCGGTCTCTGTCTGGCTGCCGGGGTTCTTCTTTTGGACTCAACGTACTCCTTTTCCGTCGAGCCCCACGTTATGGGCGCCACGTGTTAGATCCTGGGGTACTTCTGGCCCGATACGGGGCTACTTACTGACTCAGCTCTCTATTAAAAGATTGTCGAGCTGGTGTTCTTGCGAGGGAACTCGCCTGGCTCTTCTAACTGCCGTTACTCCCGACGTCTACCCTGCTTCCTCCGGTCTGAGTGCACTCGGTCGAGGGGCCACCCTGACCCCGGGCGCTCCTACCAGTCGCGTCGGTTATGGCAGCTTCCCTCTTATGGATCCGTGCTCTTGGTAAATGCCAGGTTAGGTTTTAACGGCTAGGATTACTTCTTTCTAAAACCGTAAGGGGTTGTTAAGTGGATTCGGTCTCTAGGATAACCTTTCAGAACTCAGTTGTTAGACATACAATGGCTTTAACTTTTTACTGCCACGAGGAACTTTTTACTACTTGAGCAAATGAATGCACTTGAGAAATTTACTTTAAATGCAGATTAGATATTTATTGCAGGTTATATTTTAGTTAGTTTGCAAGGGTTAAAGCTACAGCTCACATAAAATGTCACTACACTTGATTCGTTACGTTAATTTTCTTCCCAGGTTATACTCATTAGTTTTAGTTGCCGAGATGGCTCGGTTGGAGCTGGATTTTCAAAGGTGCGATGAAAAGGTTATTTTGGAGTTGTTAGGAGCGAAGGTCTGGCCAGACCCTCGGTCCTCCTGCTCTGCAGCAGAGTCCGTTCAACAGTCCTCAAAACTCAGTACAAAGTCTTTCTCGGGCTGCTGCGTCTTCTCCGTTGTCCAGTTGGTAAAGGCGAGCAGGGGGGAGAGGTGATTCTCCGTCTTTCAATTTTTGTCCACGAACGGCGGTCTTCTTTCCGTGAACAGAGACGAAGTCCTCGGACGCGGCTGTCGAACGAGGTCCAGTGTTTCTCCATGGATGGCTCGGTCGGCGTCCCATCGTGAATTCCCGTCTTGCTGTTTGCAAGTTACTTCTTTTATAACACTTTTGGGCTGCCTCTCGCGTCTCTCCCCCCTCTTCCTCAACACGGGGTCCCTCAGCCCGTGATTAACATGACATCATTGATCTGGTGCCTGTGCTTCGAAAATGACCTAACTTTTGTGTGTGTGTGCATGAGGAAATCACCCCAACTTCCCTGTCTGGGTGTTCAACATCTGTTGCACTTCCCCTTTCTCTTTTTGCCAACTCATCCTGACAAAACACTTTTCTTACATCGCAGCTCCGGTCACACAGAACATTTGTTAATCAGTTTTTACATTTGTTAAATCGGTTTGGTTAGTACACATTTGCTTATAAAATGATTATTGATCTCATCCTTCATCATTATTGTGCTTTGTCTTTTCTTCTCAACCATCATTATTTCCCCATCCCTTGAAGCAACCACCCTGCTTACTTCCTCTTTCTCCGTACTTTCTACACTCAGACTGCACTATACTCAGATATACTTATTATTATTATCAGGTTTACATTTGTTAAACCACTCTATGTATTAAACATTTGTTATGTAACGATCATACACTTTATCTTTTGATTACACTTTATTCTGAGTATATGCTTTGTGCTCTTATATCTGCCAACATGTTACCGAGGCAGCTCTGAGGGGTCAACTCTTCTTGACACCCCCTTCTTGAGGTCTCAGGCTGCCGCATTGTGCCCCAAGTAATCCTCTAGGAACTCATCGTCGTCCTCGGCGGTGATGATGAGAACGTCGTCTTCCGGTGATGATGGCTCCGATCCTTGTTGCCAGCTGTCGATCACTACCAGGCCATCCAGGCCTGGTGGCTGGAAATCCAGGAGGGCGTTGTCATCTTTGGCATCCTTCATCTGCTCGTCCAGGCTCAGTACCAGGGCTATCACATTCTGGTCCAGAATGCTGTCTGGGGAGAGAGAAGCCGGGGTAGGGACTGGGCTGGTTGATGCTTTGTCCTCGGACCCGCGATAAACCGCTAATCCTTCAGGGATAACCTCCACCAGCTCGCCGCAGTCCTCGTCGTATCCCCACATCCCCATCAGATTTGGTATTATCCCTGCGGTCTCTGTCTGGCTGCCGGGGTTCTTCTTTTGGACTCAACGTACTCCTTTTCCGTCGAGCCCCACGTTATGGGCGCCACGTGTTAGATCCTGGGGTACTTCTGGCCCGATACGGGGCTACTTACTGACTCAGCTCTCTATTAAAAGATTGTCGAGCTGGTGTTCTTGCGAGGGAACTCGCCTGGCTCTTCTAACTGCCGTTACTCCCGACGTCTACCCTGCTTCCTCCGGTCTGAGTGCACTCGGTCGAGGGGCCACCCTGACCCCGGGCGCTCCTACCAGTCGCGTCGGTTATGGCAGCTTCCCTCTTATGGATCCGTGCTCTTGGTAAATGCCAGGTTAGGTTTTAACGGCTAGGATTACTTCTTTCTAAAACCGTAAGGGGTTGTTAAGTGGATTCGGTCTCTAGGATAACCTTTCAGAACTCAGTTGTTAGACATACAATGGCTTTAACTTTTTACTGCCACGAGGAACTTTTTACTACTTGAGCAAATGAATGCACTTGAGAAATTTACTTTAAATGCAGATTAGATATTTATTGCAGGTTATATTTTAGTTAGTTTGCAAGGGTTAAAGCTACAGCTCACATAAAATGTCACTACACTTGATTCGTTACGTTAATTTTCTTCCCAGGTTATACTCATTAGTTTTAGTTGCCGAGATGGCTCGGTTGGAGCTGGATTTTCAAAGGTGCGATGAAAAGGTTCTTTTGGAGTTGTTAGGAGCGAAGGTCTGGCCAGACCCTCGGTCCTCCTGCTCTGCAGCAGAGTCTGTTCAACAGTCCTCAAAACTCAGTACAAAGTCTTTCTCGGGCTGCTGCGTCTTCTCCGTTGTCCAGTTGGTAAAGGCGAGCAGGGGGGAGAGGTGATTCTCCGTCTTTCAATTTTTGTCCACGAACGGCGGTCTTCTTTCCGTGAACAGAGACGAAGTCCTCGGACGCGGCTGTCGAACGAGGTCCAGTGTTTCTCCATGGATGGCTCGGTCGGCGTCCCATCGTGAATTCCCGTCTTGCTGTTTGCAAGTTACTTCTTTTATAACACTTTTGGGCTGCCTCTCGCGTCTCTCCCCCCTCTTCCTCAACACGGGGTCCCTCAGCCCGTGATTAACATGACATCATTGATCTGGTGCCTGTGCTTCGAAAATGACCTAACGTTTGTGTGTGTGTGCATGAGGAAATCACCCCAACTTCCCTGTCTGGGTGTTCAACATCTGTTGCACTTCCCCTTTCTCTTTTTGCCAACTCATCCTGACAAAACACTTTTCTTACATCGCAGCTCCGGTCACACAGAACATTTGTTAATCAGTTTTTACATTTGTTAAATCGGTTTGGTTAGTACACATTTGCTTATAAAATGATTATTGATCTCATCCTTCATCATTATTGTGCTTTGTCTTTTCTTCTCAACCATCATTATTTCCCCATCCCTTGAAGCAACCACCCTGCTTACTTCCTCTTTCTCCGTACTTTCTACACTCAGACTGCACTATACTCAGATATACTTATTATCAGGTTTACATTTGTTAAACCACTCTATGTATTAAACATTTGTTATGTAACGATCATACACTTTATCTTTTGATTACACTTTATTCTGAGTATATGCTTTGTGCTCTTATATCTGCCAACATGTTACCGAGGCAGCTCTGAGGGGTCAACTCTTCTTGACACCATCTTAAAACAATAGGCAGGTGCCCATATGCACATTGAACCAGGTTTTGCTTGCTGTAGTCATGCATCCTGTTCATACTGGACATTAAGCGATGGAGGACAAAATCCACAGTCTTCATTCTGTACAACAATGTATTAAAACGTTTATCTGAAACTAATCTGATTTTGACAAATCAACTGCTATCTTCCAAAGTATTTTTTGTGCAAATATCCTGCTTTTTGTTACAATCCACCCACTGCAGCTCAACAGGTAGACACCAAGATGTTGGATATGAACCGGAGAGCAGGGTCATACTGGGTTTTCCTAAGCTATGAATCCAATCATTATCTAATCTCTGTCATTATGACTCAGGAACAGCAAGCTGACTGAATCAGTATCAGCTTCAAACTCAAGTTGAAGAACTCACCTGTTTCAGTCTCTCAAATCCTTACTCACTTCATAATGTTGCCACAGAATACCAACATCTAATACTTACCTGCATTTTGTAAAATGTATGCTTTCACTTTACTTTCATGTTCTGCCTGCTCTGTTTTTATACTTTTATATGTCCTGCTATTGTTGTTTCAAAAGTGTGTTTCAGTATTAAATTAATATTTAACCCTTTCCACTCCAAACCTAAAACATGAAGTGTCCCTTTCACCATAAAGTTCACATCCACCCTAACACAGTCACGACATACATCATTAAAATAAAACATGCTCTGTAAATGACCTTTTAATCAAAGTTTGTTTCAGTAATAAATAATTCTGTGCTTCTCTGCCCCTCTTATCAATTTAAGTAGCAAAATATAGTGTTACATCTCCATTGCCGATAACAGCTTTCTCCCTTTAATCATTGTCAATGCAACAGCTGGATGAGTGATGTGCTTTTAAATAAAATTTAAAAAAAACTCATGAAAGTTTTAGAGCGAACAAATCATTTTCCTCACACATCCTCAACGTCATGTCAGAGAAATAAATACAGTAATCCAAGAAGGAAAAGAAGCTGTAAACAAACACGAAGCAAAGCTGTGTTCCTGTGATCAGACAAAACATTAAACTTCATGTAATAGGTGCAGTGTGAAGGGGTGTCTCAATAGGAATACCTACTTTCCTTCTTATGTTAGCGAAGCAAAGACGTCTGCACGACACCCCACCTCCAGCTCCCACACAGTGCAGATGTGGACACACTCCCCACATTTACTGAGCTTTCATCACATTCCTTCTCTCTGTGTTCAAATCAAAATCAACAAACATACAAATGGTTCATGTTTCAAGACCTAAAAGTCTCTAACACTTTGTGGAATACATTCAGGAACATTCATGTTGAGTGAAAGAAGCAGTAACCAAACAAAAGTGAAAAAACCAACACATGAAACATATAACACAATAGATATTTATGAAGTCATCACCATACAGTTATCATATGTTACAACAAACGTATTAGTAGTCTCTAGCAGTCCAGGCTCCCTTCCAGAGTGATGAGTTTATAGTTTCTCCTTCGACGGGATCCAGATATAGGGTCCTGAATGTTCCTCTATCACCTGTTTGCAGTGGCTATAAATGTCCTCTAAGGTGTCTCCTTGAACCAGGGCTGCAAAGCAAAGGGAACTCTTTATGTACTGTGGAACTTTGTATAGAACAGGTAGGTCACATTTACATCATTACAGTCACACATGCACCCTTTCACTCATAAAGCCTCTCAGCTGTCAAATGTTTAAGGCCCTGATGTAGGTCAAAGATTTCTATTGACAGAATAAAAGGCCCTGCTGACCTGCCTCCACATGTTTGACACTAATTATTGCTGTGGCAGCTTGAAGTTTCTACAAACAAAGACTACTACAAACTTTTGAACTTTCTACAAACTTTTGCCATTGAAATATGGGTAACACTATCTATGACACCCATGTCTATCAGGCATTATAAACGGATCCATAATGCTTTACAATCGGCTTATAGCACTGTATAATTATAAGCACTCATGAATACAATGCTTTATAAAAGTAATCATAACACATCATAAAGCATTTTATTATGACTTATAAGGTCAAGTATCATAATACTTCATAATTGCTGGTCACTCACTGAGATTGATTTTTGTAAGGATCATAGTGTATTATAATTCCTATAGTTGTAATACATTATATTTTTACAGTGCATTATAATCAATGTTATAATGTAATATGATGGGATTTTGGGGTCATTGTATATATTAAGTAAAGTGAAAATGAATTTCACAATTTTTCACTTTACATAAAGCAATCAATGACCATTTAAAATAAATCACGCTACAATGACTGCTTTATGAAAAAGTGTATAATGCATTATAGACATAATGTTACCCAAATTTAAATGGCAAAAGTCTTTGTAGAAACTGCTCAAAATGCTTAATAATGTGTTTCGATTATTGTCGTATTCACTAGTGCTAATAACTACAATTATACAGTGTTATAAGAATAATGTTTATCATGCATTTTAAAACTATATGGACTCGAGTCTGAAATAAAAGTTGATTATAAATATGTTTATAATGCATTATAGACATGGGCAGAAAGAGTTACTGAAATATGCTATTATTACATAAAGAAATATACACATAGGCGCTTTAACATGAGCTTATCTTCCTACATCGAATGATTCCACATCTGAGTGCCAATAGTGGATTTCAGATACCAAAAAGGAATATTAAGTTCCTTTATATTTGACCACTTCAATAAAAGTTAAAGTTAAGAACTGCAGAATCATACCACTGATACATGCCGTAATCTTAACAAATCTGTTTAGAATCGCTGAAAGTTTGAACTCTTATATCACCAATGTTGTTCCCTTTATAATTGCAGAAGTCATCTTCAAAGTAAACTGACAGGTCCAGTCTGGATGGGGCTCAGATAGAATCTCTATGATAATCGGCATATTTTTGGCCTTGGCATGTGGCCATGTGAGCACAACCCTCTCACTGCTTCTGCTCTGAGGCGAGCTGGAAGGAGAGCCTTTAATCAAGCACCCAGCTAGCCTTGTGTGTTCATACTGTGTTTGAGCAGTGAGGGACAAGCTGAATATAGACGGCTTTTTCTGAATTTGTGCTTGTATTAATATCATACCTGTGAAGAATTCACCAAACTCCTGCTCCAGCTTCATCGCCCTGTCAAACGTCTTCTTGGCTTGTTCCTCTGTCAGTCTCTTATTCATGTCCCTGTACAGGGACAAAGGCCACAGATGGTTCTGTATCTGATTTGTATTTGACAACTGTGTCGACCCCTGCTGTTATTATTCAGCAGTGTCTTTATATTTCAATGCATTGCATTTCATTGTTGTGCAGGGTGTCGATCAGTTCCTCCTGTTTACACGTGGAACCTGGTTCCCAACTTATTCAAATACTTAAGTTAAACAGTTGAAATGGTGTCTCCCACATTTCTCATGGCCCAAGAGCCACGGTTGTGAGACTGAACAGAATTCAAAGTAACAAATTAAGTTCCCCTATTTCTAATTTGTAAGCAATATACAGACATTTAATGAATGGTTTATAACATGCTACAATGTAGTTATAAGCAGATAAACACCTAAAAAGACATTATATATTATTAAAACTGTTTTACTATGTTGTCCTTCATTATCTGTTTATACTCCTTGATGACCACAGTAGGAGATAGTTAATTAAGTTAATAAAACATTTATATCTACTTACGACTACATTATAGTGTGTTATACATGTTTAATTATAAATGATAAATGGGGGACTTGAAGTAAAGTCTTGCAACATTCCAATACATCTTCAATAATACAAAACAAATTGTAAAGTAAACAGGCTGGTGTATTATCTGAATTATTATCAAAGGGAAACAAATGCATACTCACATTAATAAATCAATAGACTTAGGTTTTATGAAGATGGCGATGGGATAGAGTTGTGCTACTTGTAGTCGTTTGATGGCGTTTCCAGACACATCCAGAATGCAGTGTTTCCCCTGAGACAGAATCAGAATCAGAACCGTTTATTGCCAAGGAAGTTTGCACCTAAAAGGAATTTGTCGTGGCGGGTGGTGCGTAACATTTAACAATGAACAATAACATTAAACTATCAACAACAATTAACACAGTGCAAGAAATAGAAGCATATTAAAATTTACAACAAAATATAAAATAAAGTGCATACCAAAACAGATAACAGGACTGTAAAACAAGTGAAGTGTAAGTGAAATGTAAAGTGATGAGTGTGTTTGAATAAAGAAACAGGGATGTGCAGGGGAGAGACCAGAAGGAAATTGTCCTGGGGATGACAGAGTCAGTGGGGGTCCCGGGCTCTGTTAATGAACCCGACTGCGGACGGGAAGAAACTGTTCATGTGTCGTGAGGTCTTGGTGCTGATGGACCTCAGCCCCCTACCAGATGGAAGGGGCACAAATAGATCATGTCCAGGTTGGGAGGGGTCAGCTACAATCCTTATTGCTCGCTTCAGGGTTCTTGAAGTGAACAAGTCCTGGAGGGACGGCAGATTGCAGCCAATCACCTTCTCAGCAGAGCGAATGATGCGCTGCAGTCTGCCCTTGTCCTTGGCTGTGGCTGCAGTGTACCAGAATCGTGATGGAGGAGCAGAGGATGGACTCAATGATGGCTGTGTAGAAATGCACCATCATTGTCTTTGGCAGGTTGAATTTCTTCAGCTGCCTCAGGAAGTACATCCTCTGCTGAGCCTTCTTGGTGATGGAGCCGATGTTCAGCTCCCACTTGAGGTTCTGGGACATGATGGAGCCCAGGAAGTGGAAGGAGTCCACCACGTCGACGGGGGAGTCACACAGAGTGATAGGGGCTGGTGGGGCTACGTTCTTCCTGAAATCCACAACCATCTCCACTGTCTTTAGAGCGTTGAGCTCTAAGTTGTTCAGACCACACCAGGTCACCAGATGGTCAGTCTCCCACCTGTAGGCGGACTCATCCCCACCAGAGATGAGTCCAATGAGGGTGGTGTCATCCGCAAACTTCAGGAGCTTGACGGACTGGTGACTGGAGGTGCAGCTGTTGGTGTACAGGGAGAAGAGCAGAGCGGAAAGAACTCAGCCTTGGGGGGGGGAACCGGTGCTGATGGTCCGGGAGGCTGAGACGTGCTTTCCTAGCTTCACGTGCTGCTTCCTGTCGGACAGGAAGTCTGTGATCCACTTGCAGGTGGAGTCGGGCACGTGCAGCTGGGAGAACTTATCATGCAGCAGACGGGATGATGGTGTTGAAGGCAGAGCTGAAGTCCACAAACAGGATCCTGGCGTAGGTTCCTGGGGAGTCCAGATGCTGGAGGATGAAGTGAAGGGCCATGTTGACTGCGTCATCTACAGACCTGTTGGCTCTGTAGGCGAACTGCAGGGGGTCCAGGAGTGGGTCGGTGAGGGTTTTTACGTGGGACAGGACAAGGCGTTCAAAAGACTTCATGACCACAGAGGTCAGGGCGACGGGCCTGTAGTCATTAAGTCCTGTGATCCTTGGTTTTTTGGGGACAGGGATGATGGTGGCATGAATTTACAAGAGATGTACAACACACACTCTAATCTCTCAGTTTATAAAAGCAAAATCTCCTGGTCGAAACAGCATCATGTACAAGAAACTAGATATTTTCTTCTATCGATATCACAGAGCAGTCGATAAATATATATATCCAATATACTTCTATTTACACCGCAAGAACTGAACGTTACATCGATACATTTATTGGTCCTTCCATGTGGTTTAGCTTTAAACATGAGTCTCACCCTTTCGGCCACATATTTCACAGACTGGACACTCGTTCCATAGAGATTATCGTTGTACTGTCCCGCCTCAATGAACTTGTGCTCTTGGATGTCCTTTTCCATCTGCTCTCTGGTCGTCACAAAGTGGTAGTCTCGCCCGTCCACCTCGTAGTCCCTCTTCTGCCGAGTGGTATCTTTGGTGCAAGGAGGAGAGTAAGCTCTTAATAATTTAGAAACTATAATGTCATAAGCAGACCAGTGGACACTTTATGAACATGGTACACAGGAACCGGTCTTTTTACCATCCTTCATCCGAGTCTAAAGCAGGGGAGACTGTCTTCAAATGGGGTTGTGTTTACCGTGTTCTCCAGAAAAGGCCACATAAACACCCCCAAAATCAGGGTATTTTCCACAATAGTGTCTGTGTGTTTGTATATTTTACATTGATTCTTTGTATTACTGCACTCACACCTGTTGACTATTATCCCTGTCCATTGCACATCTATTGATCAATATTTTTGCACATTCTGCAGAAAACTGTTCAGATTTCTCATTCCAAAATACACTTGGACTGTACATATTTGTTATCGTATTTTTCGTACAGTATCTCTTAATTATTTTGTATGGCAATTTATTATTCTATATTTATGAGTACTATTACCAGTATTTTTACATCATTAATATGTTTATTGTATGGTCCCAACACAAAGTATGTAAATAACCTACTTGGCAATAAACCCCGTTCTGATTTTTATTCTGCACTTGTGTGATTGTATTGTACTGTATTGTATTGTTGATGTAATGCACATTGTGTTGCCCTGTGTATGAAATGTGCTATATTAATAAAGTTTGAATTGACTTGTAATTATTGTCAAATTATTGTAATTACCACAAACTAATGTGGAGAGTCTTTCTCACAACACAGATTGTTGGTGCCGATGTTTCTTTAAATTATGCTCCAATAAAGCCTGCTGGTTTCTTTATTGGGACAGCTCTCTGCTGTAACAAATCCTACCAGCAGGTGGCTGAATCCTCAAAAGAACAGTGCTACACGTTAACCTTCAAAGATATCCACTCACATCAATCAGAGCTTGTCATGAAATTTGCACAAGTGAGCAAATAGAGAAACGGGACATTAAATGTAGTCACACGTTTCTTTTGACTTTGTTACTTCATCAATTCGATAAACACAAAGGGCAAGTGGAGTGGATTCTTCACTTATGAGCTTCAAACAGAAAATGTATAGAGGTTTGGAAAATAAGGAATTCCTTGTTAAACATTGTTAATATACAATGCGCTAGAAAGGTTTTGAGCAAATTTCACTGGATATCTTTAAAGACAAGAAGGTGGCTGATAATTATTATTCTACAAAGGTATAACACCAGTGTCAAATTTCAAACTGATTGTACACAACGGTAGTTCCAAAAAGATAAAAGGAGTAGAGGATCAAAAGACTTCAAGACTCACTCTCTAGACAAATGGAAGAAAGAATGAACTGAGCTCATCCACTCACTCACCTTGGTGCCCTGAACTGTTAGCAGCTTTATACGGTTTGAAGGGTATATTGAAATAAAAGAGATAAGTAAATGAAAACATGCAAAAGAAATAAAGCTTTGGCTCATGGAGAACACATCACACACAGACAGGAGTCAGCTGTTCTCTTTAGGACGAGTCCAAATGGAGTAAACTGGGGTCACACACACACAAATGAGATATAGTCCTTCCATCTATAGCACTATGGCAGCGTTACATGAAGTTACATGGGCCGCTTTCTCTGACAAAACATAAAAAATATATTGAGATCCACAGTGAACCAAAACAGTACAATCCAATTCATGGTATAAGATAATTCATTGATAGTGATAAATAAGCAGCAGTTTGAATAAACATGTCTTCCCCTTAGCGCTGTGTGAGTGATTAGAGCATCACAGTGGAGGTGGGTCTGATTACAAAGAATGATCTGTGTGGGCTGTCCCTCTACAACCATGTCATCCTCATTACAGAAGCTCATCTGTCAAATTTTCAATTCTCCATTCACCGTGGAGACACGCAGGAAAAAGTCTTCTTCAAAAATTCAAGGTAACACGCTGTGAGTAATTAATATACAAATGGTCATTTTGTGGCTGAAGCGTTCCTTTAAAGTGAAAAGTGCAGTACATTAGAGAACAGTGGTGGGATGAGTGGGTGATGAACGGTCACACATCACACTGACTCCACATATGATCAAGGTCATGACTGATTAACACATCATAAACACAGACAATGATTTCACCATCAGTAGAACATTATGCCATTCTACAACTATCATTATGTAATAGCATGAATACAACCTGGAATCTCACTGTTCAAAATACATTCCTGCTTTATTTCCATGAAATACTTACGTGGCACACAAGAGCCAAACTTGTCTGGGAATTCTGATATCAGATCATCATTGATTCTATCCTTCATCGGCCCGAGGATTATGACGGGTCTGGCATAATTAACTGGAAGAGAAAACAAAGACTTTTTAAAAGACAACACTGATTGTTTTTTATGCATGAAAGTAAACCGTATGAAAGTTATACTGTGTGCAGGGGAGCTTTAGTTATTTTTTGTGTGCAAAGATGCATTGCAATATCCATATGTGTAGAAATATGACTAACAAGTATGGATAGCATGATATGGACCAAAGTCAATGTAATTCCTGCTAAGCGCTGGTCTGTCCCAGCACACAGCATCATATCTGATATAATACATTAGTTTATTGAATGATCGATAAGCTATACTACAGTATCCTGCATTGTCTAGGAACTTTCAATGCAAAGCTACTGCATCATGTTGGTGACAATCGTATGAACTCTTCCTCTGAGACGTCCTCTGAGTAACAGTGTGCTGTTTTAAACAGCAGCTGCCAACAGTTACAGGAAGTGCTTATTTAGGATGTTACGGAGTTTGATTCAGATGTACTTTTTCATTGTCATTCTTTTTCACTAAATGGAGCCTCGTGTACCTGCTGACCACTGTCATACAGATGTTTACCACTTAAAGGTTACATTGTATTTAGGATGAAACAACTAGTCTAGAAACCACTGGACGTGTTGAAATATTTAGGACTGGTGCAAAAACAAAGCAGCTTATAAACAGAGTTAAAAAAAGAGAAGATGTTTACAGAAAACGAATGATTGCAACCAAAAACGCCCGGGATTACATTTCATTTTTATATTCTTTGTATCCTTAATGCTGTGAACGTTTGCACATTCCCTATAGTATATCTTTCCACAATACTGCTAAGCTCTTATTTTGAAAGGATACGTCATAAATATTTTTTAAATAAACCTACTTGGCCATAACCAGATTCTGAATCAGATTTTTTTCCATACGCCTGTTCAATGTGGAGTAATTGTAATGAGTCTGCTAACTCACTGTTCACTTTGTTACTTGTGTAGTTTATTATTAATTGTTCATTGTAGGACATTTGCCACTTCACACGAAGCCGTGGTTACAACAGTTTCTGTTTCTGGCAGAGAGAGGGAAGTGCCTCATGAAGCCTCATTCAGTTGTATTTAGTTGTACATGAAGTTCGAATGTTTCTAATCTGTGTTCATGTTCATGAATGGGTTAGGACAGTCTACATCTGGCCTGCTCAGATTTGTTCCAGACATCACATATACAGTCTATGGAGCAGAGCCACGCCGCCAAACTAAAATGCAACCATAGAAATAGAATAAGAGTAGAAAGGACTTTTTTCATAGTCATTTGACGAGTACAAAAGAATATGTCTATTGTTGTTAGTTATTATGGTTATGACACAGGTCAGTGGGCCGTAAAGTGTCGCAGCTCGCAGGGAAGGAAGCTGAGACGGATGGCTGGCTAGTTAGCTACGTAGCTTGTCCTTCTCTGGAGCAGTGGGGGGTGAGGTGGAGGGACAGTTACACCCAGCACTGATACTGGCCACCAGGGCACTGTTCAGCTCATTTGCTGTAACCAGTGTAGCATTAAAGCATGCTGGAATTTGCAAGCTAGCTTGACTCATTAGCCTACTCTGGCTCTATATGCTACGTAACCTTATGGTTTTAGTCGTTACTACAAATCAAGCTGCATGAAATCAGTTTCATGTGGCTTTGATCACACATTTAAGTAACTTACTTTCTTGCCGCATCACAGGATCATACGAGAGAATGACATCCTCTTGACTCCCTGGTGGGGCACATAGTGAACAATATTAGTATGTAATTAGGACAAACACTCATTACTGACAGAAACTACATGCCATATTTGGCCCAAAGCCACAAGCATGGCAGCATGTTACAGATAAATGTCCCTGTTTTTTTGGTCTTACTGTTTGACCTACATAAATATAGCAGCTCATGCTAAATAAATGAATCACATAGTAAACTGTCAATTCAAAATGAACCAAATAATGAACAACAATTTCATTCACTTTTAACCATTTATTGATGTTTTGACCAAGTTTAGTTTCTCCCGATTCTCCATCCTTCCAATTGACTGACTTCAAGACCTCAGGAAACCTGATACAACGTGGCATTAACCATTTCCTGATGTTTGTTTAACATCAATGTACCTGCATTTAGCAAACCATTTGAGTTATGTGTGATGTTCCATCTGTGCTTATGCTGTTGTTACTTCCAATGAGAAAAGTTGATGTTAGGTTTGTTGAAAAACACTTTTAAGAAATCTTTTTTCACTCATCGAGTGATAGAAAACTCACCATAAAAATAAAACAGGAATCCCTAAAGTATTCAGCTTCCACAAGGAAATCCTGAAGTAACCCTGATTAGTAAAGACTCTTGGTTTCAAATTAACTTCTCCACTTCGATCGATATGAAAGTATACACTGTATTTCTGTCTATAAATGACTCCAACACATTACAGATGAACTGACATCATTGTGACATGCTCCAAAATTCTGCTTCAAACGAACATGCATTTACAAAACACATTTACAAAAACACTTGAGTTGTTTCTGCCAATGTCATGCAAGCGTGCATCAAACATGATAAACATCTAAGGAAAGCATGCCCCAAAGTTCAGCATGCCATTAAAGGTCCGGGAGGCTCCAGGACACAATAATCAGTGTAGTGGCTCATTAACAGAGTGCGACCTGTAGGACCGGTGCTGCTTCAACAAACCAAAATGTTTTGAACCATGTGACTGTCTGCCATATTCATATAAATAATATAATATATAATAGAAATAGAAATGAAGTCATACTTTATAAAGAATGCTAACTTGAATCAGACACTTTTAATTGTATTAATCATGACAATAAAATAACTGAGTCAAAAAATCAATCCTGGTTCACAAAAGAAGAGGAAAAAAAGGAGGTAAACACATAAGAAATCCTAACTTGACTTTAGACCGACTATTTCTCAATGGCCAATTGGCGTCTTTTACCATAAAACCGACCAAAACATAAATGCTCTCCAAACCTAGAGTTTAGTAAACCTGCTTTACATCTTGTGACAGAAGTCACACTGCACACTGAGAAGCAAGACAAATCCAACAAATGCAGCATGCAACAGGCTGTGGTTGTGGGCGGATCGAGGTAAACGGCGATGAGAAATTATGCCTGGACAAACTTACTGAATGTCTTTGTCCCATACCCATCATCACCTATCCCCAGGATATCCTATTGGCCGTCCGAAGAGAGCCAGAACAGAAGAAAGAGAGAAGGGAGGACAGCCGCAACATAAGCAAAGGGTTGGAGGCAGTGAGAGGAGGGAGCTGCAGGGCCACAGATCTGTCTCTGTCCAGACACTAAACAGCCAGCAGGGGGAGGCAGCTACACGATGACAACACATGGGCCTGCTCAGTCTGAACCTAAATCATCTCTGAAGGGAAACTGGGTCGTACAGTATCACCGTATGGGGACGCATCCCACCAAAGTGAACAGCATTGACTTGGCTTCTCTCCTGCTGACTGATGAGCATCTGAGCCAGAATGTGTCTGACTGTGGTCCAACAGAATGAGACAGAAAACAAAGACAACAGGGAATGATGGATAGAGGAGTACAGCTGTGTGTCACCTATCAGCCCTACATGTCACCTACACCGACTCTCTGCGTGGAAGCACATGTGTGTCTGTGAGCTTACTTACGGTCCGAATCACTGCCATCCTGCTCACCCTCTCTGTTCTTGTAGAATGGGAACTTTCGCGTAAAGATGAAATTCTTTTTACGTTTGTCATTGAATGACTGTGAAGGGAGAGAAAGCATGGGGCAAACAGGTATATCTGTCACGTTCATGCAGACAAAACAACGGCTTGCAGAAAGTGGGACGTCAAGAAAACTGAATGTTTCCCCCAGATTGTAAGAAGGTAACTTCAACGTGAATTTGTATTAACTGTACTATGACAGTTTATAAAATGTTACATTTTCGATCAAAGTAGGTAAAAGTCATTTAAGATCCTCATTAAATTGATGCTGGGTTTCTTTTTCTAGTTAGACCACTTAGAAATTAGCAATTTTGGGTCATCTTTAAATTAGACAAAAAAGTCTACTACTAGCTACTGCAATGCGAGGATTAGCTGCTTCTCTCTGTTTTATATGATTGTAGATGTCTCAACTTTGTGTGAGACATCAGTGTGAGAGTCAAACAAATGTCTTCATTAAATCCAGGGGAATCATAGTGGAGGTCCCAGTACTTCTTGATGTGCCACAGTTGCATCAGAGCCATTTCAAGTAAAAGCAAGGTGAGAAAAAAAAAGAGATCGCTCTATAAGAGAAGTAACAAAACTGGGGTTTAGTCATAGAAAAGATTGTCATAAGCACACAAACACATGCAGTGATGGAACGAAAAGTAGGAACTTAAGATGATGCGACTTGAAATGATGACTGTGCTCATTTAAAGACAAAATACTGCTGCTGATGTGGAATATTCGCACAGGACTCCATATGGAGTGATGTTAGAGTGATGAGACACCAGAAAATGTACTTATTTCCTCCTAAACTTTATGTTTGTTACTGTTAAGTCTTGTATATACAGTAGACGTGTTGGAAGGAGAACATTTTAGATCTGCTATGGTGGTTTTAGCTTTAAGTTGTATAAATGAAATATGTGTGAAGAGTAAGCCAAATAAGCACAACTTTTATAATTCCTGCTCTGTTTTTACCGGACACTAGAGGGAGAGGGCATTTTTTTTATCAGTCCATGATTTTCACGTAAATGAAGAAACACAAACACATGATGAAACCATTGAATGAATGACATCCATCAAACTGTTCAGACTAAGTTATGCATGGACATCAAACTGCAGTGAGGACAGCAGGGCGATATAACCAACACCTTACAAATGATGAGGCAGAACACAGAGAGCCTTACAGTCACTGTGAAGACTTCAAGAGGAAGTTACATCTGAGCCACACACTATGAATAATCAACTCCATGAGCTCATATTAAGTGCCGCTTTCAGCTCTCGTAGAGGTACTTACGCCTTTTGAATCCAATGACCCCGGCTTGGCATTGAACTTCACAGTCTTTAGACGCGCTCGCTCTTTCCTCTCCACCCTGCAAAGCAAAAAGCCACGTCAGTCATTCACCACAGAGATGAAATGAAATGACTCACACAGACACGACGCTGAGCTACACAACCACTCTGGGTGAGGACAGGTCTGAAACACCAGTGTCTTAAAATTGAATATCTCCTCAGTCATTGCTTCAAACCATGTATGTAGAGGAACATCAATACCAGGTCAATGAGGTGTCCAATATGTGCTTGTGTGTATGCTGGGTTTCTGGCATTGGATTTCTCTGTCACACCCTAGGAATGAATGATTGTATTCCTTTTTAAAATCTGATTTGTTTCCCTCCAACAGCACCAGTGGGTGCAGAGGACTCCTGCTGTCATTCTTTTCTTCATAGAAGAATATCAATAAATTGTTGTCTGTGTTGCAAAAGGTGGTCCCTTCATCTCAAACACAGAGGCACGGTCGCCTCATTGACTAACGATTGTTCCTCTTTTGTGACGATCAATATTTTTGACAGAAATCATAGACAGACTTCTAGAATTTCCTCAACCAGAGACAGGTTTCTGTCTACTGCTCACCGTCTCTTGCTGGGGATGACACCCATCTCCTCACTGTCCCCATGTGGGGTGACACGGCGGGCCTGCCACCACTCATCATCTGAGGCGTTGATGACGTGGAGGATGTCTCCATACCTGAAGCTGAGCCCTTGGCTGGGGAGGCCGCTGTCCTTTGACTTCTCGTAGTCAAACAGTGCTCTGTTCGGTGGAAGATATTGGGATTATCAGGATTGGTCATGTAAAAGATTCCACCATGTGAGGTCTTTTGTAATTGGGTAGTGAGAAACTAAAAGACACAGACTACTACAGGGGTATTCAATTAAAATTCCAAAAGGTCCAGATTGAGAAAATCTCCTCGTGCAAAGGTCCAGAACATTATATCTAATTTGCACTATTTAGTGGCATATATATATAGTAACAACATATGTGTGGAGTCAACAACTGTCAAATGAAATAAAGAAAGTACACATCAATTATATTTTAACAATTGTTATTCTCAGTTTTGTACTTTAATAAGTGGATGGATTATAAATAATACATAGAAATACATAAATAAATGTTCTCTCATTTCAAGTCAAATAAAGGCTCCATCTAAAAATAAAATACACAAAAGAGAACTTTTGAAAAACTTGCATCTTAAAAAGAAAGTGCTTGATTTGAGAAAATTTAATGAAAATGAAAAATTAAAGCGTTTGGCTGGAGTGAACTTATTTCTTCTCTTTTTTAAACTCCATTTCACATCATAACGGTCTCAATCAACTTTATAATAAACAATCTCTACACATGAATACCAATATACCATCAAAATTATTAAAATAGACCTTGTAGTTAGAGATCTGCACTCTCTTTAGTATGGGTATGCAATTTTCGAGCAGAGGCCTAAAAATAGGGCTAGGGTTTAAAAGGTTAACATCTTGCCCTCAGTTCAGACTGGAGTGTTTGCTCAAAAGATTTGCGTTTGGTCTCGTAGTGGCGTTTCACATCTGTGCGTTTAATAATGGCCACAGTATCTGAACATATGAGACAGAGTGGTTTTGTAGCGCCAGCAAGAATGAACAAGAATGAACAAATAAGAGTCCATCCATTCTTTGTCAAGAGCTGTTTTCGAGGTCCACGTCTCTCTTTTTAGAGCACGTTATGTGAAATTACTTCTCCCACGGCTCTCTCTCTCTCCCCGTCTCTCGACTCACGATGCATTTTGGAATACACATATTCGATTGGCTGAGTAGCATCACATGAGATGATTTACAATGCATGTAATTGGTCGGTGTGTTTTCTGGACTGCTGAACGAGTGCCGTAAAGGCTAGAAAAGCTGCGCAGGTTAAAATAGAAGCGCTCCGCCAAAATGTATAATTCTCAATTATCCATCAGTTATACGTCCGGGTCCGGACCGCGTTCCGCCTGTTAGTGACCCCTGGACTACCAGGTCAGAGAGAATAGTAACTGTTGGTCCATGGGGAAGTTCCTGTTATAAGAAATGTTCTTTTGTTTCAGTCATGATCTTCAAACATGGTTTTAACATGTATGTGTTGTCAGGATCCAGGATCCCTGTCTGACCCGTTGTGTGTTACCTCGTTTCCCCTGATCTCCTCTCCTCATGTGTTCTGTCATTCCCCTGTTTGTTATTGTGTTTTTCCTCTGCCTCCAGACACCTCCCATGGCCACACCCCTGATTAGTACACAGCTGCGTACACTCCAGCCGATTACCTCCCGCAGGCTGACACCATACCGGTGCACAGCCTAAAGCAGCTTCTGCTGCTCTTCAACAGGCAGCAAAATATGTTGTTCGCAGTGAGGAGTGCTACGGTCGGAGCTAGTTGTCTAACCTGTATTGAGTGGGAACCCTAGTCATGGTTATAACTTTATAACAACAATTAACAACCCACAACTAATGCTCTTTAACAGGGCAAAACACCACGACGCAACAGTTTGTGACAGATAAACAATTTGTAGCACTAATAATTGTACATTTATAAAATTTCTCCACCGAACTGCATGCTGGGTAAAGCATGCAAATCGGAGGTGAAGGAAACAGGAAGTGACGGAAGACACGCCACACAAACAGCTGTTCACCGCCGGTTGACCGGCCGTTCTTGTGTTAGTTTACGGCGTTAATTAATTAATGCATTAAGCCAGTGGCGGGGGCGTCCTATAATGATGTCAGCATTACATGCCGCTCAGTGTCCATGTACAGGCTCTTCAGCACTGTAGCCAGGCTGACAGAGAGTCACAGCTCTGTTGTGCAGAGTATCCCTATAGACCTCAGTAGCAATGACTTCATCAACTTCTTTAATGGTAAGATTATAATTATTAGAGAGAACATTAATAATCTCCTGCCCTCGACCGATCTTTCCACAAATAGAGTAACCTTAGAAACAGCTGTAAACCCTGATATATGTTTAGATGGCTTTACTCCCATTGACCTTGACAAACTGACTTCAACAATTTTTACGTCTAAACCGTCCACCTGTCTCTTAGACCCTATACCGACTAGGCTGCTTAAAGAAGTGCTACCATTAATTAGCACAACTTTATTAGATGTCATCAACCTGTCTTTAGTAACAGGTCATGTACCACAGTCCTTTAAAGTAGCTGTGATTAAACCTCTTCTTAAGAAGCCCACTCTGGATCCAGAGGTGTTGGCCAACTATAGACCCATCTCTAACCTTCCCTTCCTCTCTAAGATCCTTGAGAAAGCAGTTGCAAATCAGTTGTGTGACTTTCTACGTAACAATAGTTTATTTGAGGATTTTCAGTCAGGATTTAGAAAGCATCATAGCACAGAGACAGCTCTGGTAAAAATAACTAATGACCTTCTAATCGCATCAGACAAAGGACTCGTCTCTGTTCTTGTCCTGTTAGACCTTAGTGCTGCGTTCGACACTATAGACCACTACATCCTGTTGCAGAGACTGGAACATTATATTGGCATCAAAGGAACCGCACTGAACTAGTTTGGATCCTATTTATCGGATCGATCTCAGTTTGTTTATGTAAACGATGAAGCCTCGATGAAGACCAACGTCAGTTATGGAGTTCCACAAGGTTCTGTGCTTGGACCAATCTTGTTCACCTTATATATGCTTCCTTTCGGTAATATTATTAGAAAACACTCTATAACCTTTCATTGTTATGCAGATGATACTCAATTATATATATCGATCAAACCAGACGAAACCAACCAGCTCGCTAAACTGAAAGCGTGTCTTAAGGACATAAAAACCTGGATGACCTGCAACTTCCTGATGTTAAACTCAGACAAAACTGAAGTTATTCTACTAGGTCCAGAACACCTCTGAAATCAGTTCTCTAATGATATAGTTTCTCTAGATGGCATTGCACTGGCATCCAGCAGCACCGTCAAGAATCTTGGACTTACCTTTGATCAGGATTTGTCTTTCAACTCTCAGATAAAACTTATTTCTAGGACTGCCTTTTTTCAGCTACGTAATATTTCAAAAATCAGGCACATCCTATCTCAAAGCGATGCAGAGAAATTAGTTCATGCATTTGTTACCTCTAGACTAGATTACTGCAATTCCTTATTTTCAGGCTGCTCTAATAAGTCTCTTAAATCTCTCCAGCTGATCCAGAATGCTGCAGCTCGTGTACGAACAAGAACTAAGAGGAGAGATCATATTACTCCTGTATTAGCTTCTCTGCACTGGCTCCCTGTAAAATCTAGAATAGAATTTAAAATCCTTTTACTTGCCTACAAAGCCCAAATTGGTCAGGCTCCATCATATCTTAAAGAGCTTATAGTACCATACTGCCCTACTAGAGCTGCGATCCAGTGATTCAGGGTTACTTGTGGTTCCTAGAGTCTTAAAAAGTAGGATGGGAGCCAGAGCCTTCAGTTATCAAGCTCCTCTTCTGTGGAACCAGCTTCCCGTTTCAGTCCGGGGGGCAGACACACTCACCACATTTAAGAGTAGGCTTAAGACTTTCCTCTTTGATAGTGCTTATAGTTAGGGCTGGTTCTAGCTTGCCTTGGACCGGCCCATGGACAAACTGGTATAGGCAAAAACTACAGGGGGACTTCCTACACTGAGCACTTCTCTCCTCCTCTTCTTCACCTCCGTCTGTATGTATTGATGTCCCATTAATGCTCATTACTAACTTCACTTCTTCCCCGGAGTATTTGTGCTTTCTCGCCTCACAGGATGACCGTAGTTTTATCTGGACACTGGTTCTTCAACCAGCCATGGCCCTGCTGACACCTACTATGATCTTCATTGTTAACATTATTAATCCTATTACCGATACCATTAATGCACAGTACTGATTTTGTCTCTTCCCCGGAGTCCTTGTGCTTCCTCTCCTCACAGGTTTCCATGGAGCATGGTTTCATCTGGACCCTGGTCCTTCCTCCTACCATGGCCCTGCTGACTCCAACTGCTAATATCACTTTTATTATTACTCACATTACTATTTCATACTACCGATACCATTAATGCACATTATTGACCTGCTTCTTTACCAGAGTCTCTGTGCTTTCTCGCCTCACAGGTTCCTGTGTATCCGGGTTTACCTGGACCAGGTCTTGCCTCCTGTCGTGGTTGTCATACATTGAATGTGCTGTAATTCACTATCCTGTTCTACACATGACATCATTGCACTTCTGTCCATCCTGGGAGAGGGATCCTCCTCTGTTGCTCTCCCACAGGTTTCTTCCTCTTTCCTCCCCGTTAAAGGGGTTTTTGGGGAGTTTTTCCTGTTCTGATGTGAGGGTCCCGGGACAAGAGGATGTCAAATGTGTACATATTGTAAAGCCCTCTGAGGCAAATTTGTAATTTGTGATTTTGGGCTATACAAAAATAAATTTAATTGAATTGAATTAAGGAATGACGGTGGATCCGGACCATCTGAGAACATTATATTTTCCTGAATTTCGGCTTTTGCATTTTCTAAATGCTCTAGCATTATTCAAACGACTCGTACATAGTTACAGCCTTAAAAACAAATAGAAGCTGTGGCGCCATAATGTGGCTATAAAGTGGTATTTCAGCTGCAGGACAGCAGTGAAGGCCCAGGTATAAAATGCACGGCCCGCCACTGCATTAAGGCGGAAAAACAAATACCGTGAAACCGGTAGAGTCTTAAAAAATACCCAGCCCTACTCCACACCTTCCTGTCCTCTTACTCTGACAAAATAAAATCTGTTATACAGTACTCTGTCTCCTGTGGTCTTGCTATTGGGTGCTAACCGTGAACTCCTGTGACACGTGTGCGTTCAATCGTTACATTAACATCTCAACTTAAGGACTCTTAACTAATCTTCTCAGTCATCTGTATGAAATGTAAACACGACCCAACACAAAGACGGTACTCATGTAATGTTGCCTGGAATGAATCAGTGCAGACATCACAGAATCAATTTAGGGCATGGAATGGACAGCTCATCTGAATTTAGCGTGAACATCCCAAACGAGGGTGAAAACCTAACTAGGACCAACCTGACATAGAGCGATCTCTTCTGATTGGTTCGCAGGGATCCTGACCCAGAGCTCATGCTGTGGTTCATCATCTGTTCACGCAGGTCGTGGATTTTGGCCTCAAAACGCCCGTACTCTGCAAGACAAGATTAGAGGACAGCCCATATTGAAACTGAGAGTGAAAAGTGTGCTCAAAATGCGGTATTGTATTGCATTTATATTGTGAGCTTATCACAGTGCGCTGGATTCCATTATTTAAGTACTTTGTAGCATCCTGGCTGAATAATGGTCTGTAGTCTTGAACTGATGGTCCATAAGTCTTTAATGAATCACACCTTGAACACACCTTTAACACACCGTAAGAACTTGTGCCTATATCGGCCAGGTGCTAAAATAATAAAACCGTATCCATCTTCCTTGTTAAATCACTTTTTCCGTCCCCTTAGTGACTTTTCTAACGGCTTCTTACCTACTTCCGGTTTATACCTTCACAATAAAAGCGCAACAGGAAATGCAAAATAAAATCCAAATCCAAAATAAAATACATAAAAAAGGAACAATCTATTTAAATACACTACACATTCTCTGAGGTCCTTTACAACTTGGATAAAGTAGATATACATCGATAGTCATTTATGTTTTTTACTATTTCTTTAACCTTATACCTCTTAAAATATTATGTCTAAGTTGGTGACAAGTAATTTGCTAACAACTTGCCATCAATATTCTAATGGGGACCTCTGGTGTCAGCGTACTGTCTACATCTAGATTACATTTCCTCCAGTCATGTAGCAGTACATGTCAAACTGTCTGTAA
This sequence comes from Melanostigma gelatinosum, assembly GCF_949748355.1. NCBI lineage: Eukaryota > Metazoa > Chordata > Actinopteri > Perciformes > Zoarcidae > Melanostigma > Melanostigma gelatinosum. Next base: position 25,208,762 of record NC_136647.1, on the reverse strand, counting down.
TGGACAGCTTTTTGACATTCATTTATGTTCAGAATATTTTGCCTTGTGGGTGGCTGAAATCCAGACTTGACTGTGACATAAACTGATAATAATACAAAACTGATTCAATAAACACCCGAGCATATTAAGGGGATAGATAGATGAGGGAATAGATGTCAGACACATATCTGAGGGAATCGTTTGTGTTGATACAACATCTGTAAATCCATTTCTTTTGTTTACACCGATGCACCAGTGTTTCCAGTCACTGATGTCTGGAGCTATGAACTGAACTGCTCTTAGCAAAGTAAAGGAGGATGTGGAAAGCTGTCACTTCGTTGACAAGTATGCTTCTCCTGACAATGCGGTTACTGTGAGGATGAAAAAGCTGATATCTCGAGGCATTGTTGGCTAATCTGTCACTTATAAAGATTAAGCAGTAAAGAAACTTGACATGTTCTGTCATGAAATAAATCAACCACTGACTGCACAGTCTGCATTGTAGAAATAAGGGCAAGAAAAGATATAGTGAGCTGAAAATACGAAATATGTTTTATTTTATTTGTCAGTGTTATCGAAGAAAACTCGCTACGATTGTTTGGCTGGCACACTTGCATCAAACTCTTCCACGCTTCCGCTCTGATGTGCTACTTCACCATCCCATCCCAAGGAAACTAAAATGAGGAGATCTCATTTCATATCTGGATAATCATCTACAACAAAATGCAAAATCACAATATGATTTGAGAAAGTATTTTCTATGAATGAATCTTCTTCCTTCTGCTCATCTTGCTCTAAAAAGTCTCACATACCTGTCTGTATGTGATATCCTCTACTACTGATATCCTGTAGTGTGCTCCTTCTGTCTGCTCTCTACACACAGTCCATTCCTGTGACTGCAGAGTGCAGCTCTGAGTAAAGAATCATGGACACACCTCTCTCTCTCCTGTGGCTGTAAGCAGTGCAGGGGCAGACAAGAGCCAATGGATGCACCAAACAAGACCACTTGTTTGCTTTATTCGTCGTCACGTATATCTGATCATGCACTAACTGTTCAATCTGGAGGTGAGAGACACATGATTAAGTTCCTAGTTTTCCAATGATATGAGGAATTTATTTTCAGGTAACAGATGGCCATTTGCTTTTACAGCTGATGCCACTTGTGTGTGTGTAGAATGTAAGAGAAAAAACACATGGTAATACTCTAATCCTACGGGAACTAAAATCATTACTATTCAACTGGACTCACACAACTGTTTTTCTTCAGCCCATCGTGTCTGTATTTAAGGAACTGAGCACATTCTCTACGTCTCATATCATTTGTCCAAGAGAATCTGCATTAGCTCTTTTGAGAATAGTTTGTGTTACTCTGCAGATCTTTAAGCATGCCAAAGTGTTAGTAGTCTTGTTAAAAATGAGTGAATATCTGCACCCCATCTTACACACAATTTATGTATCTACTTGCCAAACACAAAGGTATATGAGTATACATTTTTTGTAAATCAATGTTGGCCTCTTTTGTTGTGCGAATACGAATCGATAAAGAAACATGACTCGATTCCTCTCAAGCATCTGTACTTTATAAATTTTCTGGAGGACTATGGGTGTGATTTCTGGGATTTCCTGGGTTTCTGAAGGCAGACGTCTCTTCACACAGGTGTAGACCACTATTAGATTAACATATAGCACCCTGTTGACATTTACCACAAGTAATGTCATGCTTTACAGAGGAAGACCCATTGCACATAAAACTATTTAAGTTCACATGCACCCGTCAGGGCCTGCAAGGCCTTCTCTGCTGGCCTAAACAGAATCACAACGCTGTATCTATTTTATAATTTAATAATTTTTCTTAAATACACTACATGTATTAAAATTTATAAAAATATTTCCCCCATTATCTTATGTTCTCATTGCACAGCTACTGTCTTCCTCAGTTGCTGTGCTTCCAGTGCAGCTTGTATTAAGTAGAGCCTTTATCCAATCAGATTTCACCTCTGTGTCTCTAGGTAAGAAGAGAGGCAGAGGCCTGCACACTCACCTGCAGCCTTAAGTGCAGTTTAAGTGAATGGGGACGATATTGTTGATTGTCATAGTGTTCAACCAATCAGATCTTTAGTTTGACATGTTGGGCGTATTCTTTGACGTATCAGCGCCTGCAAGCTGGCCTATAATGACGTCAGCATTACGTGCAGCTCAGTGTCCATGTGTAGCTCTGCCGCGAAACTTAACAGCAGAGGCTGAAGGGTAGTGAATCACATCACGTGATGCAGCTCAGCCAATCAAATATGGGCATTCTGACTGAGTGAGATGCACCATGACAGAGGAGACTGAGACGAGGAAAGACATTGCAGAGGAGTACATTCAACATTCAAGTTGTGAAAGTAAAATCCTATCATCTCTTTGGGTCATTAAGGAATGATGGTGGATCCCACAGCCAGACTAGCTGAGAACATTATATTTTCCTGAATTTAGGCTTTTGCATTTACTAAATGCTCTAGCATTATTCAAACGACTCGACTCGTTTAATACGAAGATGTACATAGTTACAGCCTTAAAAATCAATTATAGCTGTGGCACAATAATGTGGTATAAGGTGGTATTTCAGCTGCAGGACAGCAGTGAAGGCCCAGGTATAAAATGCACGGCCCGCCACTGTACTATACATATGTTACTATCGAGCATTGCAAACAGAACCGTTTTAGATTCAGTAGCTAAGGTTATGAGATATTCACTGCAGACCTCTTTGCCTCCCCAGGAGAATAGAGGTGAATGGGGTTTTATTTTTTGGGTCAATGACATTTGTTAAAAAACAAACAGCAACGCTTCTTTCCAGAGAGAGTGTCCTTGTTACTCTGGATCACTGTTGACAGTTACTAGTATCTAAGATATGTAATGACACAAATACTACATAGAGCATTTAAACTGAGCTAACTGTGTCTGCAGGTACTGGTAATAGCCACCTCAAAACACAGTGTACTTAAAAAGAGGACATTTCTTCCCCATTGAAGATGTAATTAAGATGAGTGTTTGAGGGGTCACAACCTGGGACCCCAGGGACAAACGTTAAAGTGAGGAGGGTTTAAAAAGTGCATGTTAAGTGGAGGAATGACAGTCAAACAAGTTGGGAGAGGAAAGGGTGTGCTCATGGGTCAAAGGCTTGGTGAGGAGGAGTGAACAGAGTGTCTGTGATCACATTTACTCAGTGGTGAATAATGCTAAAGCTCAGAGCAGCCACAGGTGCCAACGGCACGAGCCTGGTGCAGGAGAGCGGGCCCGATGAGGTGAGCATAGAGCAAGTTCTGATGGGCGAGAAGAGAAAGCAGTTGTTGGTCCCAAAGGTGTTAGAGCCCGGTTAGAGATGGTACCTCCATGAATAAGTGAGGGGGAGCATTCCATGAAACCGATTTCAGAAACATCTCTAAATTAAGACTCTTGGTTGCAGAAGACTTTAGAATCTAAAGTTTAGATTGAACTGGATGCCAAGTCAAATAGCTTCTCTACTGATCTTGGCCACACTACTGAAGAGTCTCCTATGAGACGGAGCAAAGTCAGTCTGAGCTTTTGGGTCTTCTAAGTCATGTTTGAGAAGCAAAATCAATCTAACACCAAGACCAAGTCTCTTGAGGATGTTGTTGGCCCCACTTTTGGCTCAGATCTGACTGATGGTCTAAGCATACATCAAGAAATGTTGACTCAAGCGATAAAGCTTTTGACTTGAATGTTGAGAGAAAAGAACCTTGACATGGATACTTTTGAGGCAAACACCCACCACAGCTCTGGGTATAAGGGTCCGGACAGTTTGTGAGTTTGCCACCTCTGAGACATGAGGTCTCCGACCATGAGTCACTGCCTCTACAGCCCTCCAGTAGATACTGCTGCTGTTGAACTTAATGAGAGGACGCATGCCACCGGTCAAAAATGGTTGATCCACTTGAATTAGCATGAACATGCCCCGCATGGGTTATTACAATTTACATGCTGCTGCTACAGGACAAAGAAACCACTAACCAGTTTAACACAAGTAGAATGTTGTTTGTTGAATGAGATTATATGATTAGAAACTTTTCTAAACTCAGCAAGAAAACTTAAAATGATTTAACATTTCTTGTCTTTGGACATTGAAAAGACCAAGGACTGGAAGATTTCAGAGTGATTTAAAAAAAATAAATGTATTTAAATATGAGATAGTAAAGTCATGTAATTGTCATTATACTGTCACTAAATAAAAACTGATACCCATTGCCACCATTTAACAAACTTTGGAAATGCACAAAGCCAGCTTAAGCACACATCTCTCTTATTTCCAAGACATGTGATGATCATGATGTGAAAACTTTGCACGTAACTTTGTATAAAACCAAAACAGCCGATGGACACTTTCACTGAGATTCAGCTGAGGTGCAGATTGGTGAAGTGACACATGTAATGGTAAAAAATGTTTTAAAAATGGGAAAGTTTGATATATATATATGTTGAAAGAAGAAAAGAAAAGCGTGGACACAAGCGTGTCCTACACTCCACACACACACACTATGAATGGTCACGGACAGCTGGCTGTGACTGCAGCACTTTGTTCACACATACACACACACACACACACTCCACACGCTCAAATAACCCATTTCTTGATCATTCATCAAGACTCTGTTTTTATGTTAGACACTTTGGATAAAACCAACTTCACTCCTGAACTTGTTAAGGAAATATTCGACAACACACAACATGACGGCAGAGCTGCCTGAGAGGCCAATTCAATCCTTTAACACTGACTTTTATCTTTTCAATTTATGAAAGGATTTAAAAAATAAAAATCCCAATGAAGGATGGTTTTCCTGTAAGTTTAGGAGAGGCAGAATCCTAAAGGTACAGTGTGTAGGAATCACATTATATGGTCTTGTATTATTTTACCAAGATTTGTGTACAATGTTTCCAACAAATCACTATTATTTCAGGCCAACTAGTCATACTTTGCCAGCGTAGTACCTGATGCAGAAGTCCAAGTTGTGAAACGGCGGTAGTTAATGTTGTAACGCGTGATTAGTGTTGTGAAACGGTGGTGGTTAATGTTGTAACATGGTTAACGTTGCGAACGGGTGGTAGTTAACGTTGTAACATGGTTAATGTTGTGAAACGGTGGTTATCAACATTAAAACACGTGGTTAACATTGTGAAACGGTGGTGGTTAACATTGTAACATGGTTAACATTGTGAAACGGGAGGAGCCAACATTGTAACATGGTTAATGTTGTGAAAGGGTGGTAGTTAACATTATATCATGGTTAACGTTGTGAAATGGTGGTGATTAACATTGTAACACGTGGTTAACATTGTGAAACGGTGGTGGTTAACTTTGTAACCTAGTTAACATTGTGAAACTGTGGTGGTTAACATTGTAACATGGTTAACGTTGTGAAATGGTGGTGATTAACGTTGTAACACGTGGTTAACATTGTGAAACGGTGGTGGTTAACTTTGTAACCTAGTTAACATTGTGAAACTGTGGTGGTTAACATTATATCATGGTTAACATTGTGAAATGGTGGTGATTAACGTTGTAACACGTGGTTAACATTGTGAAATGGTGGTGGTTAACTTTGTAACCTAGTTAACAGTGTGAAACTGGTGGTTAACATTGTAACATGGTTAACGTTGTGAAACGGTGGTGGTTAACATTGTTACATGTGGTTAATGATGTGAAACGGTGGTGGTTAACGTTCTAACATAGTTAACGTTGTGAAACGGTAGGCGCTGACATTTTTACATGGTTAACGTTGTGAAACAGTGGTGGTTGATGTTGTAACATGGTTAACATTGTGAAAGGGTGGTTATTAATGTTAAAACATGTGGTTAACGTTGTAACACGTGGTTAACGTTGTGAAACGGTAGGAGCTAACATTGTAACATGGTTAACGTTGTGAAACGGTAGGAGCTAACATTTTTACATGGTTAACGTTGTGAAAGGGTGGTAGTTAACGTTGTAACATGGTTAACGTTGTGAAATGGTGGTTATTAACGTTACAACATGTGGTTAGTGTGGAGAATTTCAGTATTAAACACATTATAAGTACGATTAAATAACCCCCCGAGTGATGAGTAGAAGTGTCACAATAATAATATGTTAGTCACAATATGTTTACAATATTCTGACTTATAGAAGATATTATGTGTTACAGTATATGAGTGTCTTCTTCTGCTTATTGCAGCTTGTTAAACAACTGACTGACGCATTACCGCCACCAGGTGGTGGGAAGCTATATTGTAACTGAGCGTCTCGTGGATAACAGTAATATCTCTGGTGTCTTCAATTGATAACCTATGCGGTCCCGTGGCCCTCGCGGCCCACAGGTGCAAAACTGAAAGTTTTTCGCGGCCCTCTAGGTGGCGCTCGCGGCCCAATCATGGGCCGCGGCCCTATCATGGGCCGCGGCCCTATCATGGGCCGCGGCCCTATGGTTAAGAATCACTGCTCTAGAACATTACTATTGATAGTTAATTCAGCTTGAAAGTGAACTTTGTGTAGTACATTAAATATTGTTATTGATTGTGAACCGGATCCAGTCCATTTTTCTGATGCGCGTGCATGCTAGGAAGCTCGCAGCAGAATAGTCCCTGCGGCCTGCAGGCTCTCATCCTTTTGGTTTTTAAACCCTAACATTAGCGTTGTGAAACAGTGGTGATTAACATAACACGTGGTTAACGTTGTGAAACGATAGGAGCTAACATTTTTACATGGTTAACGTTGTGAAACAGTGGTGGTTAATGTTGTAACATGGTTAACGTTGTGAAAGAGTGGTAGGTAATGTTGTAACATGGTTAACATTGTGAAACTGGTGGTTAACGTTCTAACATAGTTAACGTTGTGAAACGGTGGTGGTTAACGTTCTAACATTGCTAACATTGTAACATGGTTAACTTTGTGAAAGGGTGGTAGTTAACATTGTAACATGGTTAACGTTGTGAAAGGGTGGTAGTTAACTTTAAAACATGTGGTTAGCGTTGTGAAACGGTGGTTATTAACATTAAAACATGTGGTTAACGTTGTGAAACGGTGGTTATCGTTGTAAAACGGTGGTTATTAACGTTCTGAAACGGTGGTGGTTAACATTGTTACATGTGGTTAATGATGTGAAACGGTGGTGGTTCACGTTCTAACATAGTTAACGTGAAACGGTAGGAGCTAACATTGCAACATGGTTAACGTTGTGAAAGGGTGGTAGTTAACGTTGTGAAACGGTGGTTATTAATGTTAAAACATGTGGTTAACGTTGTGAAAGGGTGGTAGTTAACGTTGTAACATGGTTAATGTTGTGAAACGGTGGTGGTTAACATTATAGCATGGTTAACATTGTGAAACGGTGGTTATTAACGTTAAAACATGTGGTTAGCGTTGTGAAACAGTGGTGGTTAACGTTGTAACATGGTTAACGTTGTGAAACGGTGGTAGTTAACATTGCAACATGTGATAAATGTTGTGAAATGGTGGTGGTTAACTTTGTAACATGGTTAATGTTGTAACATGGCTAACGTTGTGAAACGGTGGTGGTTGACATTGTAACACGTGGTTAGAGTTGTGAAATGGTGGTGTTAAAGTTGCAACACATGGTTAGAGTTGTGAAACGGTGGCAGTTAACGTTGCAACACATGGTTAGAGTTGTGAAACGCTGGCAGTTAACGTAACTAGGGTTGCACAGTGTATCGATACTAAAAAGGTACCGCGGTACCTGTACGTTAGAAACGATACGATTTGCATATTTTTAGTATCGATACCTTATTAAAATAGCGCGCGATCAGAGCGCACTCGCTGCTCCGCTCCGTGTCATGCTGCCTGCAGGCATTGACTGCAAGGGGGCAGGGCTGCCCAGCGCTCACAGAGAGTGATCACAGGGGAGACATGCAGGAGCTTTTCCCGACTGTCCTCGGCTTGTTGAAAAACAAGATGCCAGAAGTATCATCTGGAAGTACTTTGGCTATATTGCAGACAGTGAAGAAAAGCCCACTGACCTACAGAGACCCGTCTGCAAAACGTGTTTCAAAGCCACAGACCAAGTGAGGCAACACGTCTAACATGGCAAAGCACCTTTCAGACAGACACCCCGAACTTTTCAAAGAGTTCAAAGAACGACGGGTAAGCAAATGTGATTATAAACATGAACACCCCCAAGCTCACCCATAGACAGCTAACACGAGTAGCCTTAGCCTAGTTTGACAACAAGCAGTGGTGTATAAAGTACTCAAAAGCCATACTTGAGTAAAAGTAAAGATACCTTACTGGAAAACTACTCCAGTAAAAGTAAAAAGTCACCTATTAGAATACTACTTGAGTAAAAGTCTTAAAGTATCTGATATTTATTGTACTTAAGTACAAAAGTACTTAAGTGTCAAAAGTAATTTTCTGATATTAAATGTACATCACAACCTGAACATTAAATGAACATCATAACCTGTTCATTGAAAGTAAAAGTACAAGTAAATGCTGTTAATAAAAAAGCAAAGGGTCAGAATTGTGAGAATGATGAAGTTTATTCTTTTAAGTGCTGTGGCACCATGACCAAGGACATGGAGCTGTGTTGAATATAATTGGGTTGGCTGTGATCCATCCAGGAGCAACAATGTTCAACATAATATATTGTACATAAGTATACTTTTGCATCTACGATGAACTTATCATCATAATTCTCCGAAAAGCAGTGCGTTTATAAGTATGCTCATTAGACTAGAGGATGTAGAGGGCAAATGCATAATATTATGTTCAGCAAAACATATCCACTTGATGGTCAGTGTTTAGAGAAAGGACACCTGCCTTGTAAACTCCTATGGGCCTGATTTGAACACAATAGACAAAGGTTTTGCTCAAGCTGAATCTGCAATTGGGCGACTGCTACCATCATAACTCCATCTGATCATCCACAAAATGACTCAAATATCAAAACATGATCAATACTAAAGCAGCACCGAAAGTAACAACCCAGTCATTACTTGAAACTGAACAATGTCCTGTTCATCTTCAAAAGAAGTTGGTTTTCAAAAATACGAGAATTCAGCCTCGCTCTTCTTGGGCTGAAGACTAGTCCTGCGATGCTAAATAGCCTTTCACAGGCCGCTGAGGCAGGTAGAGGTGTGTTCAGCGTCACAGACAGCTTGCGCACTGCTGCGAAGGATTTCCCTAATGCTAACACTAATGCTAACGCTAACGCTAATGCTGCGCTCTCTCGGCTCCCGTCAATCATATGGTGTGGTGGCTAGCTATAGCTAACGTTAGCCAACTAGTGCTGCACAACTGTCAACACTTCCTCAGCTCACTAACTCTCTAGCGATCCACGGGTGTTGGTCTTCGTCACCACCGTAGTTTGTTGCGGGAGTAGCAGGTGCTTCCATTTCTGCTTCCATCATGAAATCAGTCATCGTAGAGTGGAATTATACTCATGTAGTCGCCCGCTAGCTTATAGCATGTAGCATCCTGGGAATAAAAACACCGCAGCTTTGAGAGCACTTGTTTGCAATTGTGCATTAACGTGATGAACCAATGATTTAACTTGCTGCTAGGACCACTGATTCACCAAACCTGCTTGCTTGCAGTCTGTGTTCCACCACAGTCCCAGACGCTGCTCTCATGATTCATTTTGTTTCTAAAGATAGATTTGATTTTGTAGCGAGTAACGAAGGTTTCAGGGGAAATGTATCGGAGTAAAAGTACCGGTTTTCTTTGCAAAATGTAGTGAAGTAAAAGTAAAAGTCAACAGAAATATAAGTAGTAAAGTAAAGTACAGATACCCAAAAAAAGTACTTAAGTACAGTAACGAAGTATTTCTACTTCGTTACAATACACCACTGACAACAAGCCTATATGATCATGAGGTCACAATGCACACAAACGTGTACTAAATGAAACACAATTGATGCAAAATGGCTACATGCTGGTGGAGCCTGAGGGTGGATCTTGAGCTAATTATTTTTATTTTTAGTTAAGGAAAAATAATTATTCCATGAATTAAGATATAACATGAAGTGAAAATATCAAACTCACTATGCAAGTAAATTAAGCATTGTTTATCCACCCACTCCCACAGACAGTCAGACAGATGCCAGCAGAGTCAGCAGCAATCATGGCACCATGTAATTTTCATTAATATCTTGCTGTAGGCTAACACCAACATTAATGCCATTTGTTAAGTGTTCAAAAAGCTGGGCAGGAACAAGCTGGTAAAAAAGGGAACCGTACAGATGTTTTATTTATTACTAATTTAGATAAATATACCAGTATCGTATCGTATTTGTGGTATTGTATCGAATTCTGGCATCATATCGAAGTCATCATTTTGGTATCGTGACAACCCTAGTTGTAACACGTGGTTAGAGTTGTGAAATGGTGGCGGTTACGTTGTAACAGCTGTTTGGTTAAGGCAGGGGTCGGCAACCTTTTCTATCCAAAGAGCCATTTTGCTCTATTTTCCACCAATTCGTCTGGAGCCGCAAAAGCTATTTGATATCACAGCTTATAAAGTTGTATATATAGTTATATTATATGTACAAAAACTAGTTTGTTGTATTTATGAAAATATAGAACAAGAATAAAAACAATTCTTGACATCTTACTGCAATTTTACCTGTTATAACAATATCAAACGTTTATGAAGAGGTGACACAGAGGTGAAAGTAACAACCCAGTCATTACTTGAAACTGAAAAATGTCCTGTTCATCTCCAAAAGAAGTTGGTTTTCAAAAATACGAGAATTCAGCCTCGCTCTTCTTGGGCTGAAGACTAGTCCTGCGATGCTAAATAGCCTTTCACAGGCCGCTGAGGCAGGTAGAGGTGTGTTCAGCGTCACAGACAGCTTGCGCACTGCTGCGAAGGATTTCCCTAATGCTAACGCTAATGCTAACGCTAACGCTAATGCTGCGCTCTCTCGGCTCCCGTCAATCATATGGTGTGGTGGCTAGCTATAGCTAACGTTAGCCAACTCGTGCTGCACAACTGTCAACACTTCCTCAGCTCACTAACTCTCTAGCGATCCACGGGTGTTGGTCTTCGTCACCACCGTAGTTTGTTGCGGGAGTAGCAGGTGCTTCCATTTCTGCTTCCATCATGAAATCAGTCATCGTAGAGTGGAATTATACTCATGTAGTCGCCCGCTAGCTTATAGCATGTAGCATCCTGGGAATAAAAACACCGCAGCTTTGAGAGCACTTGTTTGCAATTGTGCATTAACGTGATGAACCAATGATTTAACTTGCTGCTAGGACCACTGATTCACCAAACCTGCTTGCTTGCAGTCTGTGTTCCACCACAGTCCCAGACGCTGCTCTCATGATTCATTTTGTTTCTAAAGATAGATTTGATTTTGTAGCGAGTAACGAAGGTTTCAGGGGAAATGTATCGGAGTAAAAGTACCGGTTTTCTTTGCAAAATGTAGTGAAGTAAAAGTAAAAGTCAACAGAAATATAAGTAGTAAAGTAAAGTACAGATACCCAAAAAAAGTACTTAAGTACAGTAACGAAGTATTTCTACTTCGTTACTATACACCACTGACAACAAGCCTATATGATCATGAGGTCACAATGCACACAAACGTGTACTAAATGAAACACAATTGATGCAAAATGGCTACATGCTGGTGGAGCCTGAGGGTGGATCTTGAGCTAATTATTTTTATTTTTAGTTAAGGAAAAATAATTATTCCATGAATTAAGATATAACATGAAGTGAAAATATCAAACTCACTATGCAAGTAAATTAAGCATTGTTTATCCACCCACTCCCACAGACAGTCAGACAGATGCCAGCAGAGTCAGCAGCAATCATGGCACCATGTAATTTTCATTAATATCTTGCTGTAGGCTAACACCAACATTAATGTCATTTGTTAAGTGTTCAAAAAGCTGGGCAGGAACAAGCTGGTAAAAAAGGGAACCGTACAGATGTTTTATTTATTACTAATTTAGATAAATATACCAGTATCGTATCGTATTTGTGGTATTGTATCGAATTCTGGCATCATATCGAAGTCATCATTTTGGTATCGTGACAACCCTAGTTGTAACACGTGGTTAGAGTTGTGAAATGGTGGCGGTTACGTTGTAACAGCTGTTTGGTTAAGGCAGGGGTCGGCAACCTTTTCTATCCAAAGAGCCATTTTGCTCTATTTTCCACCAATTCGTCTGGAGCCGCAAAAGCTATTTGATATCACAGCTTATAAAGTTGTATATATAGTTATATTATATGTACAAAAACTAGTTTGTTGTATTTATGAAAATATAGAACAAGAATAAAAACAATTCTTGACATCTTACTGCAATTTTACCTGTTATAACAATATCAAACTTTTATGAAGAGGTGACTTGTTTATTTGGATTTATCCATTGATAGTTTACCGAGGGCTGGGGTCTGAAAATCATGATTAGCTGTTCGCGTTCGCAGGGAAAAGCGCTTGACAGGGGTAGAGGATTTAACTGCCTGTGGGAATAATTAACATATAAGATTCTGTTCGTTCTTGCTTATAAATTATATTCTCTCTGAACATGTTTCTCTTTTTGGAGAGCGTCATGCGAGATATCTTCTTTGATCAGCGCAATTTCCCTGCTCTTCTTTCTATTTCCTCGTCTCAGCCCCGTGTGTCACGGTGTGTGTAAACCTCGCTCGAGTCAGGAAACTTGTCCGAATACTCATATTTGATTGGCTGAGCTGCATCACCTGATGTGATTTGCAATGCATTGGTCGGTGTGTTTCCTGCACCGCCGAACAAGTGCCGTAACGGCTGAATAAGAGGCGCCTTAAGCACAACGTCCCCGGATTTGGGGGCTCAGCACCCCTGAAAATATTGTTTGGAAAATGGCCTTATTCTTCGGTAATGTTGTGGATTTGTACATTTTGTTTTACCGGATTAAACAGCAACGTATGGGCAACTCTATCATATAAGTCACTTTTTACACACTCCAAACACAACTATAGACTACTGCACCAGAGGAACATACCTGGGTGTTAACAGGATCAGGTTGTGATCGGACCTGCCAAGCGGGGGTAGGGCAGTGGCACTGTATGCATCCTTAGCATTAGCATACAGTAGATCCAGAGTTGTATTGTTCAGAGTGGGGCAGTAAACATACTGGTGTACTTAGTTATGGTTAGAAAAAGAAGAATGGTTTGGCTTAAAATAAGTGCGCTTGTAACGTAACATAAGCTGTGGACGTAATGTTTGTAGCTTGGTGTCACATGGTGTAAGCTAAAAATGACTCAACTTTTGGTTTCACATGGGACGTAAACGTAACTCTTCAGTAAAAGTAATTTTAAAAAGTGCTTGTTTGACCCGTCCACCACAAGTCCCTCACACCCTTAGCGGACTTCTTTTGTTATTTATACTGCGTTTGTTTCTCTGAGCTCTACCAATGACACTGATGGGTTTACATTGGAGTTAGTAGAAAGCCTTGTGCATCCTATACAGACTATAAAGGGTGCCTTGTGCATCGGGATCAGACGCTGAGGGCCAATGCCCAAGCGTCGGTACTTAATGGGCTGGGAGTTTGACAGGGCTAAATAAATAAAGTGTGGTCAATGTTTGTCCCTTTGTCCTCTGTCAAAAACAGATTTTGTGATTTGAATTATTCTTACACAGCCTTCACCATATTTGAACAGATAATTATGGGAGATGCTTTTATTGTGCCTGTAAATATATTATAGTAATGTGTAAATTAAGTTATTACTGAAACATAAGGTCAGCCATCACTTGGCCTGATTTAAACCACATCACTCGGTGTGTATTGAGACCTTCATTGTCCTGTGTCTGTGCTGACTCACCTTCTGGTCTGTACTGGGCAATGATGGTGACCACCTGTCCAGCTCCCTTCAGTGCTGCTGCTGCTTGTTCATGTGTTGCTCCTCGTAAGTCAATGCCATTTACCTGTGTTAACAACAAGGAACATTCACAGGATAAGTTTGGTGGAATTTCTGTTTCATTAAACTCAGACACTACAATGACCTGTAGCACAAATGAAGACACTTGACTTTATACAACACCAGTGCAAATACATGGTAACCTTCAATGGAACGACACTTAACAGTAGGTACATGTTTCCTTCTTTTTTTTTGTCCATTTGAGCCTATGTCTCGTATCTAACAGTGCTAACAAAGTTATAGCTATTTTATGATTTAATTATTTTTCATAAATACACTACATGTTGTCAAGAAGAGTTGACCTCTCAGAGCTGCCTCGGTAACATGTCGACACATTCAAGGGAGAGAAGTCAGGCTATAAGAGCGCAAAGCATATATTCAACGTTGAAGTGTAATCAAACAGATAAAATGTATGAATAAATATAACGAAATGTTCTAATCAATTGTGTAACAAATGTTTAACTGCATAGAAGTGATTTAAACAAATGTAATGAATGTTTCTGTGTGTTCTGTGGAGCTGAGATAGATGTATTGGGCAAGTATTGGGCAAGAATGACATTGCTGTAATCAAGACCAGATGTTGGGTGTAGTCAAGAGAAAGATCTAGAAACTGATGTAATAGTTGAGTCATACAGGCAATGTTCGGCTTAACGCCCTTTCCAGAGGGAGGGGGGATGAGTAATGGACCAAACAGGTGGGGGCTGATCACAGCCCATATGAGGAATATAAGGACATGCTTGCAAAGAGCAAGCTGGGATTTCATCGCGGATGCCGTACCAAGCGCATCGGAAGAAGATACTAAAGCCTGCAGCTGATGTATTGAGGACTTCGTCTCTGTTCACGGAAAAGAGACCTCTGTTCGTGGACATTGAGATTAAAAGACGAAGGTTCTAACTCTCCCCACCGCTCGCCTCTTAACATCTGGACAACTGAGAAAGCCGCAGCTGCCTGAGAAAGACTTTGTACTGAGTTTTGAGAACAGCTGAACGGGCTCCGTTGCGGAGCGGGAGGATCGAGGGTCCGGCCGGACCTTCGCTCCTAACAACTCCAAAAGAACTCTTTTCATCGCACCATTGGACATCCAGCTCTAACCGAGCCGTCTCGGCAACTAAAACTAATGAGTATAATCGAAGAAGATAATTAAATTGACTAATCATGTGTAGTGACATTTTATGTGAGCTGTAGCTGTAACCCCTGCAAACTAACTAAATATAACCTGCAATAAATATCTAATCTGCATTTAAAGTGAAATCCTCAAGTGCATTAATTTGCCGAAGTAGTAAAGAGTTCCTCGTGACAGTAAAAAGTTAAAGCTATTGTATGTCTAACAACTGAGTTCTGAAAGGTTATCCTAGAGACCGAATCCACTTAACAATCCCTTACGGTTTTAGCAAGAATTAATCCTAGCCGTTAAAACCTAACCTGGCATTTACCAAGAGCGCGGATCCATAAGAGGGAAGCTGCCATAACCGACGCGACTGGTGGGAGCGCCCGGGGCCAGGACTGGTCTCTCGGCCGAGCGCGCTCTGACCGGAGGAAGCAGGGTAGACGTCGGGAGTAAAGGCAGTTAGCGGAGCCAGGCGAGTTCCCTCGCCAGAACACCAGCTCGAGAATCTTTTAATAGAGAGCTGAGTCAGTAATTAGCCCCGTATCGGGCCAGAAGTACCCAGGATCTAACACGTGGCGCCCAACGTGGGGCTCGACGGAAAAGGAGTACGTTGAGTCTAAAAGAAGAACCCCGGCAGCTAAGAGAAGCTGTCGTTCGTGTACGAAAAGACCTGAGGTGAGGCGTTGTGGTAGAAAGCAAAGCTGCCCAAGCCTCGAAGAGTCCGATTGCGAAGACATCCACGAATCGAAGCTGTGTGTGGTATTTACAGGCCAACACAGGAGAATCCGCGGGCGACGGGGAGCATCGACCAGACTCGCCCGACCTGTAGAGGGACCAGAGCCTGATCCCATCCCTTCCTCAACGCGCGACGAGAGGCTTTGGGAGGAAGGCGACTCGAGACAACAAAGACAAAGACAAAGTCCAAGATGGAAGCATCGCCCGGAGGATCCGATAGCGGCGGAGGCGACCCAGCGGTACGAGCCAACGGCCCTGATGGAGGAAGCGCCACCGGACAGCAGAGAGGACCCGACGGCGACGGAGGCAGCCCGCAGACGGCGACGCCTCAGCAGAGCGAGCCAGTGACATCGCCCCTGGACCAGGCAACAGATGACAGCCCGGACCAGCAGAAGGACGACGCTGGACCACACGGAGCGACATCGGGAGTACAGACACCGACACCGGCTCCAAGAGGCAGAAGCAACGTCCAACATCAGATCATCCTGAATGGCAAGGGATGGGACACCTGGGACAAATCTATTCAAAAACACCTACTCGTGCTGCATGATAAAGCAGATAGAGCGAAGGTGGGAGAAGAAGTAAAAAAGAATTGCGAAAGGGAGGGGGGTTATCTTGCTCCCCTCACCCATAAGTCCGGAATGGTGGCGGCAGTGGTGGGGTGTGCAGGACCCCCCTCAGGCAAGAAGAAAGTGGGAGAGTGGCTACACTGGTGGCTAGTAGTAATGAGGGTTATTAAAGGAAAAATAGTCACCATTATTAGCCCGTCAAAAGAATACGACTCAGTCGTGAAGATGCTCGCCGCAGAAATCGGAGCAGGGGCAGTGACTATAAAGCAGAAAGTGATAGCCACCGCCCGCTATAAAGAAAATAAAAAAGAGCAAGACGCAATAGCGGCATACATAGCCACCAACCTAAGTTATACTGAGGAGACCGGCGACGATCAGCACAGCACCCAAGGGACCGAGGTGTACACGGACTCCTCTACGGAGGCGTCCTCGGAAGCCGAAGCGGAAGACGAACAGGACAGTGGCAAAGACGAGGAGATCTCAGAGGAGGACGAAGTGGGGGAAGACTCAAAACTGAACGAGAGCGACGAGTACCAACTGCTCCCGCCCTCCATGGGATCCGGGACTCCCGCTGCCACTGCAGTACGCACGATCCTGAAGGACTACAACGGCCCAGAGCCGAGGCGGCCCCAGAAAGCTAAGGGTAAGACCAGACATGTTCACTCCCCGAACCCAGAAGAGCATCTTCAAAAGTTGAAAAAGATGCCCGAGGGGACCAAAAAATATGCGAACCAGACAGGGTTAACCGCATATAACCACTTCGGAGAGCCTTGGGACATAGACAGCCATGGACTGGTTGTCTTAACCAACTCACATCTAAAGCCTCATATCTCCCGGTTCAGAAAGAATCTGGTAAGAGAGGCAGGCAGCCTCTACAAAGAAGAACTTGAGGGGCGCCTCCACGGATGTAGACAGAGACAGGAGGAGGTGGTGGTTACGAGCGGCGGAGCATCAAGCCATTTTGCGGTGCTACACGTACCGATCGAAAGATATGAAGATGGCGAAGATCAGGACACTTATCGGGACAGCATAGAGGAGGCATTAGAAAAAGGTGTCACCCGAGCAAGCGAATTGTCCTTCAAAAGAGTCGTTATATGTAACGACGGCGCCAGGTCCGGCAACCTACCATGGGAGGTAGCAGAAGAAGCGGCAATGAGGATTCTGCACCTCCTGATGAACGCTCCCCACGGGTGGAACAACATCCGCGAGTTGGTGTTGGTCACCTCGGTGGCCCAATACCAAGAGAGAAAAGAGAGAATACTGAGACCCCTCTTCAAAACGGAGGGGCCAAACAACTGGAGGGCAGGACCGCCGGAATACGAGGACGAGAACGCCCCAGTTGCGAAAGCAGTTCTGCCACGGCTCCCGCAATCAGCAAGATTGAAGAAAGAAACCAGGACCGAGCAGAGGAGCTACGAGGAATCAACACCCGGTCCTTCAGCACGAGAGGAGCGACGTCCACAGGTCAGCTCAAGCCAGGAAAAACCACAAAAGGAAAGAAGAACTCCAATCCCCTCTCCCCGGACAGTAGCGGTGCAGACAGAAGAGGAAACCCCCGTGCCAACCAAACCTCCACGGAGGATCCTCAGCCCAGCAGAGTCCGTCGGCCTGCAGACAATGCGCTACTCCGGAGGAGGAGAAGCGCCCATGATAAGGTTCGAAAGTCCAGGCGGGACCAGGGAAAGTCCCAGGACTCCACAGAGAACACCAGAACCAGTTCAGCCGGCCTCGCCGTCAGCAGAACCAGAACGAGAGGCGCAGGAAGAAGCCGCAGATGTAAGTTCAGATGAAGAAGAAACAGCGCCAAGCCTGACCTCCATCGAATACGATGCTCCAGGAGGAATGACCGACCTGAGAATAGGAAGCAGAAAAGGCAAGAAGAACGCGCTGCCCCTAGTTTCAGTGTGCACGGCTTCGCTGAAATTCCCCCGAGACGATCGTTACGGGCCCATGACCACCAAAGACGGAAGAAAAGCCTATGCTCCAGAGGTCGGTCAAACCAGTTATGATGTTCCAGAAATATGGCTGCACGACCTCGAAGGAATGAAAGGAACAATGGTCTACGCGACAAAAAGAGAATGGGCGAATTTTCTAATGACCCCGACCTACGGCTCCCTCGCAACAGCCACGGAGCTGACGGGTAACTTTCGCACAGGCTTTGTGACAATCGTGTACGACGTCATGTTGCGACGCCTGAAGAAAGCAGCCTACAAGCTGGCAGCGGAGGAAGACAAAGAGCGGAGGCAAGACATCTCGGACACCGAGGACGAACAGCCACCTCCAGGGCAGAGCCTCGCACGAAGCAGCTGCCTCGCCACCGCTGAAGAAAATGACTGCATAACAAAGATGCAGGCTTCCACCCAGAGCTTTGGTGAGTTCAAAAAGATCAAGGCGATGGTGACAAACCGAGACCCAAAAGAATCGGTGCAAGAATATCTGACACAGAAATGGCTTATGGTAAAAGCCAGTTCCACAAACGATGAGGCGAAAAGATTGTGGCTAGCTCATGTGACGGACCAACCGATGGGTCCCGAAGAAACCGCGGAACAGCACTACCGAAGATTAGTGTTGGAAGACTGCGAAGACGAGGAGTCACACATCGACAAGGCAAGAAAAAGCTTAGACAAAGGGCAAACTCTCACCCAGGCATGGTACGCCTTGCGACAGGCGATTCCGCCGGACAGAAGTGTGCAAGTCCTTAGGAAGCTGACAAAGGGCCTAATGAATGACATCGATTTTGTGACCCTAAACATCAACAAAAGTACCACAGAGCAAATCCAAGAAACAGTAAGAAAGTGGGATTTGAAGAAAAAACACTTGGAGGATAAAAGAGAAAAAGGAAACCAGCCGAAGCCGCCGGCTCCCAGGCCCTCGTATGACAACGCACGGCCCACCGAGGGACCCGGTCCTTCACAGACACAGAGAAGGCAGTCGGGAGGACTCCAGAGGAGTCCACAAAACTACGAGCGTGAGCCAGGATTCCGGAGGGGTTCTCAAGGCTACCAAGGCTACCCGCGAGAGCAAGGACCTCAGAGGGGTCCACAAGGCAACCAGAGGGAGCAGGGAGCTCCAAGGCAAGAAGGCTTCCAGAGGCAGGGCGTTTACCACAGGGCCCAGCCGGATCAACAACAGGAGGGGCCACGGCCCCCACCAGCCAACAAGAGCGGTTTTCTCTCTACCGAGGATTACAACAAGCTGACGACAGAACAGAAACAGGCCCTTCGTGCCTCCCGCATGGAAGCTGGGAGCGAAGGGCAGAGAAAGTAATGGCTAAGCGGGCGCGGGTCACAGTGGATCATGCCTATTGGGTGGGGGACGACATATACACCGACGTGGATGGAATCCCCTATCAGGTAGATACTGGTGCAGAAGTGTCGATGACCCGCAAATGCCTTGAAACAAAAGGACACCTGACTGTTCAACTAGCCGACGGAACCATCAAAAAGATTCCGTTTGGCGTCTGGAAAGGAGTTGTATGGGCTCTAGGACCCTACAATTTAATGACGATAACAGACCTAAAAGAGCTGCATAGCAGCTCAGGAAATCGTACCCCAATACAACAGCGACTCAGAGTCCTCGGGGCAAAACTAATCCAGATGGGATCGTTATCACCGGAGTGGTACAAACCAGTGAACATTCCAGAAGTGACCAAGCAACAAATCGAAGACAGCGACCTTTCTCCGGAGGGAAAAGAAACGCTAGAAGACATACTTTCCAAAGCCGGAGTGGCTAGATTCAAAAATGACTGTGGAGACATGGGTGCGAAGTACACCCACACCATAGAAGGGGGTGTACACCCGCCTGTCCGCCAATACCCCCTGAATCCAGGGGCCGTTGCAGAAATGGACCTGATAGTCACGGAGCTCAGCGAACTAGGAGTGGTGCGCGAGGAGCCAAATCCCATCACAAACAGCCCAATACAGGCAGTCAAGAAGCCTGAGTCATCGGGAGGTGGCTGGAGACCTGTTATCAACTTCAAGGCCCTCAACCGCAGGACTGTCGCCAACCGCGCCAGCCTGATCAACCCACAAGGGACGCTGAAGACACTAAGACTAAAAAGGTACAAATCCTGTATAGATCTGGCAAACGGATTTTTCTCGTTGAGGCTAGCCAAAGCCTCCCAGGGCAAGACAGCGTTCACCCACAAAGGTAAAGCGTACGTCTGGGAACGGCTACCGCAAGGCTACAAAAACTCTCCGAATGTTTTCCAGTCGGCCGTAATGGACATACTTGACGGCCTAGAGACAACAATCTACATCGATGATGTATTCATTGCAGATGACACCGAAGAAGAACATCTGCAAAAATTGAGAAAAGTCGTAGAACGACTAACAGCGGCAGGCTTGAAATTGAATCTGAAAAAATGCCAATTTGGACGATTCCAAGTGAACTACCTGGGGTTCCAGGTCTCCAACGACCTGGGACTCTCAGACGGATTCCGGGATAAAGTGGAGCAGATCGACCCGCCAACCTCGTTGAACGAACTACAGAGGGTGCTGGGACTCTGCAACTATGTTAGGGACCATGTCCCTAGCTACCAGAAGCATGCAAAACCACTGTATGTAAAACTACGCAAAGAAAAGCCAGAAGACGCCCACAAGAAGTGGGAATGGACCGCAACGGATCAAAACAATTTGGAAAACCTCCAGACAGCCATTAAAGACGCTCTGCGGCTGGAGCCACGAAGCCTTACAACAAAGCTGGTGGCAGAGGTCAGTTGCAACGACGACGATGCAATGGTAAAAGTGTGCAACGAGGGCGGGGGAATAGTCACTTTGTGGAGCTACACCCTGTCCTCCGTGGAAAAGAAATATCCAGCAGAAGAGAAGGAGTTGGCAGTTCTGGCAAGGTATTGGAGCACCCTGAAAGACCTTGCTCAGGGGCAGGGCATCAGGGTCCTCACGCAAAGCCAGGTCCATCGATTCCTAAGAAAAGCCACGGTAGAGAGCACGAAGGCGACGAACGCGAGGTGGGGACGTTGGGAAGACATCCTGCTGGACCCAGACCTCGAAATCGGCCCTGCACAACCCGTGAGTAAGAAAAAGGCGACTCAGGCCGAGAAGCCAGCCGAACCGATAGAGTGGACTCTATACACCGACGGCTCGCGAAAAGGACAAGACGACAAAGCCTACTGGGGCTTCATTCTCAAGCACACTGAGAAGGAGCGCTTCAGACAACGAGGCCAAATCCCCGGCAGTGCCCAGACCGGGGAGGTAACAGCGATACTGGAAGGTTTGCTCGAGTTGGAGCGAAGAAAGGTAAAAAGAGCTAGAGTCATAACTGATAGTTATTACTGTGCTCAGGCCCTTAATGAAGACCTGTCCATATGGGAAGAAAATGGTTTTGAGAGTGCTAAAAACAAGAAAGTAGCTCACGAAAACCTATGGAGAAAAATAGCCGAATTGCGGCTAACAATGGAGCTCGAAGTGGTGCACCAGAGGGCCCACACGCGAGCAGGAACTCATTGGCAAGGAAACGAAGAAGTGGATCGTTTCGTCCAGATGAGACAAATTGTCTTTGTTGGGATCGAGAAGTGGGAAGATTTGCCCAAAGGACGGGTAGTCCCAGAAGAGAACGTGAAGGAGGTGGTGCAAGCAGTGCATGGAGCACTTGGACATGCAGGCACCGTTCCAACACGAAGGGAACTGGAAAAGCAGCGACTCTGGATTCCTGAAAAAGAAGTCCGCAGAATCCTTCAAGACTGTGAGTTGTGTGGTCGATACAACGCAGGAAGGAGAGGACAAAGAGTGGGAGGTCTCACCATTAAAAGTACCGTACCCTGGGGTTCTATCTGCATGGATGTGGCAGGACCCTTAGGGGTACCGGGTAAAAGTGGAGAAAAGTACCTGTTGGTGCTTGTGGACTCCATGTCAGGGTATGTAACCACAAAAGCAGTAAGAAAAGCTAATGGCAACAGTGTTGTTAGCATGCTGGACCAAGTCTGTGGCTACTTGGGGTTGCCTAAAGAGCTCAGGACCGACAACGGAACGCATTTTCGCAACGCAAAAGTGGACCAGTGGTGCCAACAGCATGGGGTAATGAGGATCTACTCTCCCCCATACACCCCCCAGGCTAACGGGGTGGTGGAAAGGACCATTGGCTTGGTGAAAAGTTGGATTGGGAAAAATGCCAACTCGAGAGAATGGAGCACTAAGACCCTGGAAATCGCCAAAACCCTGAACGACCGCTACCGAAGTGACAGGCCCTCCCCTGCGGTGGAGCTGATGCGCCGCCCCTTCACATCACAGGAAGTGGGGCGGGGCTCAGAAGACAAAGAGCCCAAGCTTGAGCAAAAGGTGCCACTTCGAGTAGGACAGCGCGTCTGGATCAAGGCTCAGGTCGGTGCTTCTAACTCTGCAGTCAAAGCCAAGTACGATAAATCAGACATAGTTGTCAAGATTTTGGACAGTAATACTGTTCAACTCAAGAAGAAAGGAATCCAAGGAGTAGGGCAGCTAAAGCCAGTTCCGTACTAGGAGAAAACCAGGAACTCAAGAATGGCCACCAACATACAAGCTTTACCACCCTTTGTCAGAGTGGCCAATGTCAAAGGGGTGGTTAACATGAGAAGGAGTACTACGGGGCTCTGGGCAGGAAGAGCCATGAAGAAGTTGGAGTATGCAAAAAAGGGCTTTCTCTCAGAAGAGAATGAAGTCTTAACATGGAAAGAAATCAAGAATGATTGTGTGGTCTGCCTGCTGCCGACCACCCTTAACCTCACATGGCAGGGACCCGGAAACAAGAAACCACACCGGGTCTCTGGACGAAGAAAGGAATTTGACCGTATGACCCACAAACCAGTGAAGGTTTTGGATGCATATGTGTGCGGTTTTTGTCGTATAGCGCTTTTACCAAGGTTGCACTTCGTCATCCAGTGGGATCTGCGGGGGACAAAGCTGAACCTTAAGGACTGTGTCTGCCAATGGGATGGACACAGGCTGCTCCTCTGTGCGTCTTGCTCCGTACTCCAGCTGAATGGACTGCTGGTGCAAGCTGGAGCAGCCGACGGATGGCAGGTGAGAAAGTTTCTTCAGCCAATACAAACCCTGGCACCCGCCTTGTGGGAAGGTGAGGGTGCTGCCGCTCCTGTTGATCTATCACACAAGGAGACTGGAGGACCCTCGGCACCAGCTATGAGCCCACTCGACGGCGATCCACACGAAGCAAGTGGAAACAGTAGTGCTGTCCCCATGAGATCCTGGTGGGAGTCGGTGGAAAGGAACTGGCCATACAGCCCAGGCCAGGCCGAGGTTGCCAACCCGCCCCTGTCTTCCGTACAGATCCCAGGGGCCTTCAGGGTCTATCGCAGCCCTGATGACCCAGGGTACGCAGCCACCGCAGCAAACTTACCCGATTGCCGCTTGGAAATGGTAACACGAGAAGGGTGGATGGGGCCCTGGGAATTGACAACCTGGCGCGTGTTAATCGAAGATGTGTTTTGTGATCCGGATGTGCCAGTACGTGAGCTTGCCCCAGTGCCAACAGAGGCTGGTGCTCGCGGCACGAATCTCCAGTATAACACCACGGATCTGGACGCCTTCCACCACACCGGTGCCAGGACCAAGGAAAAGAGTAAGATTTTCACGGTCACCCCAGAGGGGTGGCGGAGAGACGGTGTTATGCAACTACCGGGCTCTTGGGCGGCCAGAGCGCCAACGCCTACATGGGAGGCCAGCACAATGCGCGTCATGGTGACGCTGAAAACCGTGATGGTTCCATTCGACGGTGTGTACTCCGTCGGGGTGGAGCTGACCAGAGCGGATGAGGCGGAGCCTCCTCCAAACCCACGCGCAGACGCAAAAGGTTTGACCGCTTGGGCACGGAAGTCATTTCGCAAACTGCAGCGGGGTGGAAAGCCTCGCAGTAGCAGCACTTAGAAAAGTATAGCTGCTGGAAAACACGGAACTTGATTGTCAACATGTCGCTGCCAAACCCACCAAACAAAGATTGCAGGGAAATACAAAGTGTCTCTCTGTCTCTCCTCGAACAAAAAAGGCCATATCTGCAATTGCCAAACGAACGTGTCTATTTGGACAGACCCCAACGAGATTTTGCATACCGAAAAGGCCTCTGTGGCTCCGGCGCCTATTTCTGCAGCAATGGCGACTATAGGCGCTCTTCGGACCTGTCAGTACCCGGAAAGGCGGATTTACTGCCTGCTTTTCGCACAGGATGGCAACTCCAGTATGACAGAGCTATGGTCAAATGGACCCATCCATGGCTGTTGCAGCCAGTCCTCTGTTGTCCTGACCAGTCCCCCTGGATCCTGAATACCGCTTTCATCCCATTCAAGGGTCGACAGCTGAAGTTGCGGTGGGGTCCTAACTATGCTGATCATTTGCAAGACGAATATGTTGATCTTTGGCTGGGTGAAAATTTGATCTGGACCACCAGCCCGGTCATGCAGCGCCTCATAGCGCTCCACGTGAAAAACAGCGAGCGCTGTGTAATTGAGAACCAAGACATGCAGTTGCGTACGGTGCATTACCGCCTGCCAGGCCTTGGTCCACCGAACCCGGACCCATGCCTGCGCATGTTTGATTTGCCTCCTTCCAGACTGCTGAATTGGAGGCTCGCTCTGGTGAATCGCTCTGATGCGTGGGCTAAAGTGACGGAGCTCCAGACGAACGACGGCCAGCCATTATACGCATCTCTTGCCAAAGTCCGGGACCTTATCAGCCCGGTGGACAGGCAGGTGTACGCATGGATGCGGCTCCGAAAAAATGGAGGGAACGAGGGTTGCTTTGAATCCCCCCCATGCCCCTCCTCGTTCCTCGTCACCTATTACCAATGGGTGTGGAGGGGGCTGGACTTAGCCATTGGCAGATACCCATCGGTGCTATATCACCAGCTCCTGAAGGGCAGGATTAGTCAGTGCGATCCTGACTCTCCCCCGCGCCTCAGCTCCGGATGCCTAGCACCTCTTCCAGAAGTGCTACCGACCCGAGCACTGCAGAACCCGAGACCATGGATCTCCCGCTACTTCACGGGAGAGTTCATGAATTTAGGCGATCCTCAACCTTTACCCCCGTCTCATTAAGACGCCCCGGCAAGCGACTGGACCAATCAAGTGAACGACCTCGGAATGGAAAACGACTATGGCTTTGCTTAATGGCTAAAGTAGTAGCAGTACTTGCAGGTCTGTGCTCTGTCCTGGCTATACTGTACTACTATGGTAGTATCCCATGGGCCCTCACTCATGTGCGGGTGTCCTACACTACCACAAAGAAATTCGACCAGACATGCTGGACGGTCGACTCTGGAACGATCGTTCTCTCTCAACTCGCTGGACAGAAGCGCGCCTCACCCTGGTTGGACCTTGAGGTTGGCTCTAATGCAACCCGTCAAGTCCAAGAAGGGGGTGGGACGCCACCGAACCTGACAGCTACTATCATCACGTGGATGACTATCTGGGATCAGAAAATCAACGATTCAAAAATCAACAACACGGGTGAAGAAACAGACTGGGCAGGCGAATTCCAGAAGGTAATAGAGAATTCGACATGGAGGATAGATGAAGTATCTACGCTAGGAGCGGAGATGAAGATTACGGTAATGATGAAGAAAGCACAAGAAGAAAAACGGGCACAGTGTAATTGGATCTACCCCGAAAACGGTGTCCCAGGCTGGTACTGTTCATGGGCATGTGTCTCATGGTCAGAGCAAGGGAACGAGGGATACTGGAAACCCGAGGTAACCTATGCAGCGAGCCACCGCAATGATACGTGTTTGATGATTTTACCGGCAGAAGGAATGTTCTGGGGACACTACAATCTCACCTGTGAGGCCACACAACCGCGACGTAAACCGCAGCGGGTGAAAGTTAAAGTTAAGGTGAGGCCACTAGGTAACACCACACTAGGTAACTCCACCGACTGCCAGCGGAACAACCTCACCAGCCGAGCCGTGAATGTCACGCAGCAGAGGGAAGAAGAAGTAGTGGAAGTACTCCCTACGGCTTCAGAGGAAAAAGAAGAGCAGCCGCAGCCGCCGCCGGTATTCAAGTCAAGTGACAGTCTTCGGAGAAATCGGAGCAGGAAATGGACGCAGCATTGTAAAACAAAAAAGCTCCCTCTCCTAGACAAGTGCTTCTGGAATGTGTTCTTTTATTGCGAAGGTCAGAATTACTTCGTAATAACTCCGGTAAACAAACCACAGTATCAGGCTCATAAGTTTATCTATCTACCCGAACCTAATGCCCGGCACGAGGCCTGGCTCAACAACACCCTGCCGTGGATATGGATAACCGAGCTAAAGCATTTTAAAGGGGCCTTCACGGAGGGATACTCCAGAGCCAGCTACGGCCTTTTGGGACCACGGACAACCGACATGTATGTACAAAAGCTGCCGAAACCCGAGGATTTAATGACACCCCCTTCCTAACCCTAACCCTAACCCAAGTGACAGCCCCAAGAGGGGATTTCCAAAAGATTGACACTTGTGTGACCAACAAAATGTTCATCGCTCTGAATGGAACAGAGTATCTAGCCGACGGCGCCTCCCCGAGATGCACACTCTGGCAAGAGTGGTATCGGGCTTGGGGAACGTGGCTATATGACTGCACAGGCCTGAAGACGAACCAGACGATCAAAGGAACCCTGCAGGCATGGAAAGAGGCCCACACCCGGGACGACGGTTCAACCTGGTGGGGCCTACAGAAGGATGAAGTGTTAGAATGGGTGGTGCCATGTCTAACTCAAACCAACAACTACTGGGTGAAGTATCAGTACCTGGCCACAGTGTACTCGAAAGAAAGAGACATCTGGCCTGGGGTTTGGAGCCGACCAGAACCATATGTGGGCCCGCGGCCCTGGAAGATGGAATGCAATCGAGGAAACACGACCTGCAACATCAGCCTGGCCGGGGGACATTGAGAGACTGTGCCAGGATGGGAAGACCATTGCCAGACCCACTATGGAGCAGAATATGAAACCCACGTGCAAGAAGTAACCTGGGTGAAGGCTAAAGACGGGAAATGGAGACGGTCAGGGCCTCTGACCAGCAGCTGTACCAACCTAATCCTGGGCCATCGCATGAAAGACAGAGTGAACGTGAACGGCCTAATCATTCCCCCAGTAACCAACCCTACAGTCTTTTTAGCTGAGGGCCACGCCTTCAGGAAAAGCCTCTGCGAGGGTAAAGAAGACAAAGGATTTGAATGGGTAGGAGCTAACCGCCTCTACGGGAACGGAACATGCTACGAGCCAGAAGAACACTGGCTGAGCTGCGGGAGCGGCCGACGAGAACACGAGTGCAGTTGGATCGAACTAACGGGCGCCTCCATAGCCGGGACCGCAACCATCGTAGTGGAAGAAGTGGCAGGGAAGATTGGAGAAGGATTCTCGGTCATAAAGGGATGGATGGGGAGTTTGTTCTCCTGGCTTTGGCCTTATTTGTTGATGATAATTGGAATTGTCATCTTGGGCCTAATAATCTGTGCCGCCATTAAGGGCGGGGTAGCAGCCACTGTTGCCTCGTGCTTTAAGGGGAAGTTGAAGGAAAAAGAAGAAGTGAAGAAGGGACTCCTCCCACGAAGGAAGGAGGAGTCCACCCACCTATAAAGGGTGAACAACAGGAGCGCCATAGCCATTGCAGACCCGGAACCTCAACCAAGAGCCTCATACTGAAATAAGAACGAATAAACCTAAGAAAGCCAAGATGACCAACATGACCAACACCACAACCATTGCACCTCCAGGCATGAACGCCACTTCTCCCCCAGGCATGACCACTTTCGGAGTGAGTATGACCAACACCACGACTATAGTACCTCCAGGCATGACCACCTTCGGAATGAGTGTAACTGAAGCATTACAGAACTCCTCCGACACAGCACGCAGATGCAGGCCATTTATTCGCTTAACCGACCTGGACTTTTGGGTCCTTGAGATCATATGGTTCTTCTACTGTTGCATGGGCGAATGGTCCATGAATCAACCGCTAAGAATACTGGCCCTGGCTGTAGGGTGTCTGAAAACAGCGATTGAAAACATCTATCGAGGATCGCTGTGGCTTACCCTGACATGGTTCGCTACATACCTCCTGGGGAGAATCCACATCGACTCTACTCGCTGCGGTCTAGTAAAAGGTGGAATGGTGATCATCTGGCTGGTAATCGACGTCGCTGCAGTTTTCTACAACCCCCTGAAGATGGTCTCGGCGATCGTCGAGGCCTTTCTGGCGGTTACAGCCCTGACGTATCTCGTGGTCATGACCATGGCTATGAAAGAAAGAGGAAGAGGGCGTTGGCTCCACAAGATCGGCGCCATTGCTCTTTGGGGCATAGGTTGGGGCATAACTGTCGCCATCTACTGGTTGGGTTCTGAATCATCAATCGGGATAGCAGCCTGGCTCATGCTGTATGAGCCTTTGTTTCCAAGAAGGGTTAGGCCTACAATCCCAGGCCTAACACCTCCTCCAATGGTGTTGGCATCTCCATGGCTGCATTCTCTGGCTCTGCGGCGCTCTGCAAAGCGCTCCAATAATGAGAGGGGGCCTTAAAAAAGAATGAAAATAAGACCACCCCCTGCTTGCTAAAGCTTGGCTTGTAAAAATGCGCTGAAAAATGTAATGATTAATGAAGTCTTTGTGTTCAACAACATTCAGGAGGAGGTCTGCTGTGTCCGCTGTGGGATTCCTCCGGAGCTAATGTTGCACCTGTGGGAGGTAAACCAAGCCCTATGGTGCACCCAATGCTACTTGGGGCAATTCCCGGTAGGAGCAGCCAGCGGCCTCTTCTGCAAAGGAAGTACCCCTTATATGCCTGCGATGAATGTAGTCGACTGTATGGAATTAGAGGCTAAAGCAAAACCAGTATGGACTTCCGCTGGAAGAACCCCACCGGAGGTCCTGCTCTATGCTGATGGTGTATACTGCCCAGTATACACAAAAATATGGGCGTATCCTGATGGCATCCGGGTGTCCAGCACCCACCTCACCGATGGCCGCTTCGTCGTCATTGGACCACGCCTGCCCGCCCTGCAGTATCCAGTACCAACTCCAGAAGAAGACAACGACACGGCAAGCATCACGGGTGTGGAACACCGAGACGTGGGTAGCCAGACGATGCTCGCAGGAGTAGTACCAAATCTAATGGGGATGTGGGGATACGACGAGGACTGCGGCGAGCTGGTGGAGGTAATCCCTGAAGGATTGATAGTTCCAAGCGCGGAGGAGGACAAAGCAGCAACCAGCCCCGTCCCTCCTCCGGCCTCCCTCTCCCCAGACAGCATTCTGAACCAGAATGTGTTGGCCCTGGTCCTGAGCCTGGACGAGCAGATGAAGGATGCCCTAGATGACGAGGAAGATGACAACGCCCTCCTGGATTTCCAGCCACCAGGTCTGGAAGGCATGGTGGTGCTCGACAGCTGGCAACACGAATCCGAGCCGGAAGACGACGTTCTCATCATCACCGCCGAGGACGACGACGAGTTCCTAGAGGATTACCTGGGGCACGGTGCGGCAGCTTGAGACCTCAAGAAGGGGGTGTCAAGAAGAGTTGACCTCTCAGAGCTGCCTCGGTAACATGTCGACACATTCAAGGGAGAGAAGTCAGGCTATAAGAGCGCAAAGCATATATTCAACGTTGAAGTGTAATCAAACAGATAAAATGTATGAATAAATATAACGAAATGTTCTAATCAATTGTGTAACAAATGTTTAACTGCATAGAAGTGATTTAAACAAATGTAATGAATGTTTCTGTGTGTTCTGTGGAGCTGAGATAGATGTATTGGGCAAGTATTGGGCAAGAATGACATTGCTGTAATCAAGACCAGATGTTGGGTGTAGTCAAGAGAAAGATCTAGAAACTGATGTAATAGTTGAGTCATACAGGCAATGTTCGGCTTAACGCCCTTTCCAGAGGGAGGGGGGATGAGTAATGGACCAAACAGGTGGGGGCTGATCACAGCCCATATGAGGAATATAAGGACATGCTTGCAAAGAGCAAGCTGGGATTTCATCGCGGATGCCGTACCAAGCGCATCGGAAGAAGATACTAAAGCCTGCAGCTGATGTATTGAGGACTTCGTCTCTGTTCACGGAAAAGAGACCTCTGTTCGTGGACATTGAGATTAAAAGACGAAGGTTCTAACTCTCCCCACCGCTCGCCTCTTAACATCTGGACAACTGAGAAAGCCGCAGCTGCCTGAGAAAGACTTTGTACTGAGTTTTGAGAACAGCTGAACGGGCTCCGTTGCGGAGCGGGAGGATCGAGGGTCCGGCCGGACCTTCGCTCCTAACAACTCCAAAAGAACTCTTTTCATCGCACCATTGGACATCCAGCTCTAACCGAGCCGTCTCGGTAACTAAAACTAATGAGTATAATCGAAGAAGATAATTAAATTGACTAATCATGTGTAGTGACATTTTATGTGAGCTGTAGCTGTAACCCCTGCAAACTAACTAAATATAACCTGCAATAAATATCTAATCTGCATTTAAAGTGAAATTCTCAAGTGCATTAATTTGCCGAAGTAGTAAAGAGTTCCTCGTGACAGTAAAAAGTTAAAGCTATTGTATGTCTAACAACTGAGTTCTGAAAGGTTATCCTAGAGACCGAATCCACTTAACAATCCCTTACGGTTTTAGCAAGAATTAATCCTAGCCGTTAAAACCTAACCTGGCATTTACCAAGAGCGCGGATCCATAAGAGGGAAGCTGCCATAACCGACGCGACTGGTGGGAGCGCCCGGGGCCAGGACTGGTCTCTCGGCCGAGCGCGCTCTGACCGGAGGAAGCAGGGTAGACGTCGGGAGTAAAGGCAGTTAGCGGAGCCAGGCGAGTTCCCTCGCCAGAACACCAGCTCGAGAATCTTTTAATAGAGAGCTGAGTCAGTAATTAGCCCCGTATCGGGCCAGAAGTACCCAGGATCTAACAATGTATTGTAATTTTATTTTCTCATTGCACAGCTACTGTCTTCCTCAGTTGCTCTGCTTCCAGTGCAAGTTGTTTTAAGTAGAGCTTTTATCCAATCAGATTTCACCTCTGTGTCTCTGGATAAGAACAGAGATCCGAGGCCTGCAAACTTACAAGTGCATCCATGTGCAGTTTAAGTAAATGGGGACAATATTGTTGATTGTCATAGTCTTCAACCAATTCGATCTTTAGTTTGACATGTTGGGCATATTCTTTGATGTGCCAGAGCCTGCTAGCTGGCCTACAAGTACATCAGCATTAACGTGCGCTGTGATTGGTCAGTGGGCTAGCGTGACTGTTTTGAAGCTGAAGCAGCTTGCAGAAGGTAGAATTAGTGGTAACAGTTCAAGTTGAAAGATATGTAAGAAGTTATGAAATATGACATTTTTAGCGTTTTGCTTGGTGTAGATTCTTTCTTTTTTTTTTACCAAGCTTTGTTTTTTAACACTCAATGGCTGAAGGAGGAGGAACAAATTTCTGGAGGACATTTCAGGAAAAGCTGGACAGGGTTGGTCAACCCCACAGCTAGCAGCCCTGAACCAGCATGGAAAAGAATTTGTACGAACGGTATTTCAGCATCGGAGAAGCGTTGCACATGTTATGGCTGGCAATGCATTTTATTAGCAACTGAGCGTCTTGATGTTTGGAGCTGTTTGGAGCTACGCTATGCTAACCAAGGCAGCTACACAACTCTGCGGGGAGAGTGTAGTGTGTTTGCTGCTATTGTTTTCCGCTAAGCTAGTTTAGCGTCATGTGTAGAATGTTTTTCTTCTGGGGTCGGAGTGTCAGACAGCTGTCTGTTACGTCATGTTTCCCAGTGTCCCAGTTTGAGCGCAGTCCACCAAAAACATTATATTTCCCACAATTTAAGCTTCTGCATTATCCAAATGCACTAGCATTAATCAAACGTATTGTTTGGTTCGTAAGCCTTGTACCGAACGGTTTAATACGAATACGTGTATTATTACACTCCTAGAAACAAATAATAACCGTAGCTGTGGTGTCATAATGAAGTTATTAGGAGATGGAACAGCACTGAAGGCCCAGGTATAAAATGCACGGCCCGCCACTGTATAATACCATAACACTACAATGCAATGAGACAGTGTAATCTGTTGCACCGTATGGCATTAGAGTGGGAGGAAAACTATTACAATTAACTATACAGCTACAGCCCACTGTGTAGTCTGCTCATCATCTCAGTAAATTCATACATACATTTTATTAGCAGTTACATGACGGTCATGAATACTGTAACCACTTTATAAAACTTAAGAATGTAAAGCAGTTGATGCTGACTGAATCAAGTGATATTTATCCCACAGTGTCAACACACAAAAGTCGTATTTCCCACAAATGCAACTTAAGTTTCACCATCTCGTCAGTTACAGGTAAAATGTCACCACATCATTCTACAGTTCATCTTGTTCATCACTGTTCATAAATTTAGAGTGTAGGTACGATAATGACTTCCTAACCGTGTTCTTAGGATGGGGGTCAGTGCCTGTGGAGTGGCGGTTCCCATTTTTAAAAAGGGGAACCAATTATCGGGGTATCACACTGCTCAGCCTCCCAGGGAAAGTTTATTCCAGGGTGCTGGAAAGGGCTCAGACGATTCTCAAACCTCAGATCCAGAAGGCGCAATGGGGATTCTGTCCTGTCCGTGGAACAGTAAACCAGCTCTTTACCCTTGCAGGTGTGTTGGAGGGGTCATGGGAGTTTGCCCATCGATTCCATATATGTTTTGTGGACTTGGATAAGGCCTACGACCGTGTCCCTTGGGGAGTCCTGCGGGGGGGTACTGCGGGAATACGGGGTACCTGGGTTGTTGCTACGAGCCATACAGTCCTTGTCAGAATCAAAAAACACAGGACATGATGTTTGTCTGTCCCTTGTGCCAAGGTGGTGAGCACTTCCAGGAAATTAACCTTGTTTTGAGTAATTGACGAACAACAAGTGGGGGTTTTCCGGCTTGTGTGGGGTGTATCTCGGTCTGGTTTAGATTGAAGAATTTTGGGACAGTTGGGCCCAGAACACATCAGCAGTAATGTTCCCTTGTGTCATTGTGTGTTTCGGACTTTCAACATGATACACCCTCCACAACGGCGGCCAGCTACAGGATGATCATATATATATATATATATATATATATATATATATATATATATATATATATATATATATATATATATATATATATAATATTCTCAAGTGGGCATAACCTTGAGGACCTGGTTGTGTCGCCAGGTATATCTGCCTGTGAGGCATATGGACTGGTCTTGCAGCTTACCATGGGCCCAGGGTGAGAGCCGTGTTTGGATACTGATGATAGATGGAACCCTCTACTTCCATTGCCCTTGCTCAGACCACAACCAGCTTCAAACTCACTTTATTTTCATCTCAACTCTACACCTGTAAAGTTAATATCTGCACGGTTGTGACGTTAGACGGACTGCTGTAGTTCCTGATACAATCGATTTTGCCCTGATGACTCACACACAGACTCACGAGGTGAAAACAACACGCGTCTGGTAAATAACCATAATAATGCCCATATTCAAATGGCTCAAATGTGACAAACTCATTTTAAGGTCATAATTGTGACTTCAAATATATTCTTGTTGGCAAGTTTATGAATACCTGGACATTATTTAACATTTACATTGAATTCAGAATACTGTGTGGTTGGTTAACATTGCAGAGACACTTGGTGTCATTTCATGTTGATCTTCTGATCAGTCTCTGGCCATCTGAATCTGTGTGCAGCCAGTTACATGTCAGCTCTTTACCATTTGTGAAACACATGAATGCAAATGACTGTGGCATGTTTGTCTCTCAGGGGGAAGACCAGAGTTCACTGTGAGAAGATTCGGAAATGGATTTAAAGGCTGCAATCACAAATATTTCATCTTATGGATTTATTAATCAATGTTTTTTTTTCATTTAAAGTGTCAGAAAAGTGAAAATGTGCTAAAATTGATTGAAACTGATTCATGTTCTGTTGATAAACTAATTGAAATATGATACTTGTTTTAATTTTCGTGGACTCTTAGGTGTTTCAGAGAGGGGTCACAGATATACATAGTGTCAAGAACCACCTCGAATTTATACAACCAGTCCTTTTAGTCTACATAACCTTGAATATTGCATGGAGTATTGGCTTATTAAAATGTAGGCCTTACCCACCTTTATTTAATTATTTAACAGGTCAAAAACTGCTAGTCTGTTTGGATTAAAGGGTGAAAACCCAAGTAAAAAAGAACGATAATAATAATAATATTATATTACACATTTATTGAGCGCTTTTACTAATTCTCAAAGACACTTTACATTAAAATCATCATATAAAAGAAAGCTATACAGTAAAATTTTAAAACAAAATATCGGTCACACATTAAAAGCAGTTCTGAAAAGGTGGGTTTTGATTTGTGATTTGAATATGGAAAGGTCATCACTATAGTGACGTTTAAAGCGAATATAGCCGGTCATGAAATGTCCCTCCTTCGCTACTGTAGGGCCTACTTCCTTGTTTCACTATATAAGCCGTACCGATGAGCTGTGTCTTTCCTCTCTGACCCCTGGTGCGACAGGTTGTGCCCGTCACGTGCAATACTTTGGTAGGTGTTAACTTTAGTTTTGTTAAGTTGAGGTATAGCTGCTGTGGGTTTTACCCTCTGTTTTATTTACTCTAGGTCCGGCTCCATAGCGACTCTCTGTGGGGGTTGCGCAATAATCAGGCAGGAGAAACGCTGACTGCCACTGCTGTTTGGTTTTGTTGAGTCTTTAGTTCCCTAGCTGGTTTTTGTTGGTGTTAGTTCATTTTGTTGCCCTTGTGGCGCTCATTGCTTTTCCCCAAAAGTTAATAGTAGATTCTTGAAGCTGCCATGCGGCACTAACATTGTGTGCTGTACACCTGTTGTCTGTCTGTTTGTACGAGTGCTATAGGGCCGGTGGGAAGCGTGGCCGCCCATACGGTGGAGGGTTTGGTGATAGAGTTTCTCACCTGTGCTTCGCACCCTCAGAATCGTGTGTTTGGTGGTAGTTTTCTTTGCACTCCCACCACAATTTGTTTCTTTACCCTTTGCTTTGCAGTGTGTGGGGTGTGTGGCGAGTACTCCGTCACAGTACAACTTTCCCTTCTCTGTCTGTGACTATGACCATTCATCCTTTAGCACTCCCCTCTTTTATTAGGGCCCGAGCTACCGACGTCGGGCCGCGAAGGCCCTATTGATATTGTACCCGTTGGGGTAAACGTACGCATGGTTGGAGGCCTTGCCATGCATGAAAACTCACCAAATTTTGGGGACTTGTCAGGCCTGGTGAATATAGCCATCTGAAAAAGAATGCATCTTTCTGTGTTAAGAAATGGCTCTCTAGCTCCCCCTACAAGTCGGATCGGCGACGACCCTCGGCCAGTATTTTTGACACACATGTCCACTTGAGCTAGAGCTACAAAAAAGCCAATCAGACCCCTAAGCTCCGCCTACTTAGATTTTCCGCCATATTGAATTTAGTGTAAAACACATTTCTGCGAACTCCTACATGCTTAGTCCCATTACTGCCAAATTTGCTGTGGATCATTGCTGGATCTACGTCATCAAAAGCTTTTTGATATCTCTTTTCGTTTACAAGATATGGACCAATAAACCTCTTAGGGGCGTGGCTTAATATCAATACACAACTTCTCAACCGTTTGTCCTAAAATTACAAAACTTGCAGCATATGTGCACATCGCATCCTGTAACATACCCTGAGAACTTTTTGCAGATTTCAGCCTTCGTATTTTAACGAACTCCTCCGAGAAAATTTATGCTATCAACTTCTCCTTTGGTCAGGATGCTCTTAAGACCTTTGTGATTAAAAGTTATCAAAATCTCGCGCTTTCATCGAAGAACCTTGACGTGGCGTGGCGGCCATTTTACCTCATTGTTTATGAAAAAATAAGTTGTTATAACTCCAAGGTACATTATCCAATCCGCACAAAACTGCTTATGCATGATGCTACTTCAAGCTTGAACATACTTCAAATGAAAAAAATTCAATAACTCATAGCGCCGCCTACTGGCTAAAGGAATATTTTTTTAAAGGTCATATTTTTTACTTTGATTTATTCCTCCTAGACACGTGACCTGATGAGTCTACAATTTGGTAAGGATAGCCTTAAGACATTGATGATAAATCACCAAGACTATTGTGAGTTTTCGTTGAACGCTGTTGCCGTGGCGACGCATCGTTCGCCATGAAAAAGGAAGCTGATTGTTTAGTGGGTTGGTATCCTCAAACTCATGTAACTTTGTACATGTGTCATAGGTCATTGGAAGAAATATTCTTCCGTTTTAAATTGCCTCTATAGCGCCCCCTACAATATTTCAAAAGAGCAGCCCCAGCGCTACATCTATGAAACTTGGTAGGCACATGTATCCTATGGAGACTTAAAAATAAGTCTCTTGAGACCATGCTCTAAACCAGTGATTCTTAACCATAGGGCCGCGGCCCAATCATGGGCCGCGCCACCTAGAGGGCCGCGAAAAACTTTCAGTTTTGCACCTGTGGGCCGCGAGGGCCGCGGGACCGCATAGGTTATCAATTGAAGACACCAGAGATATTACTGTTATCCATGAGACGCTCAGTTACAATATAGCTTCCCACCACCTGGTGGCGGTAATGCGTCAGTCAGTTGTTTAACAAGCTACAATAAGCAGAAGAAGACACTCAGCTAGCCGCTAGCCTGTAGCGAAAGTTATGGATAAGTTATTAAAAAGAAAAAATGAAGACGACAGTGGTGCCATACCCCCCAAAAGTCTAAATGTGTGTGCAAGTACAACCCTGACTTTCTTAAGTACGGCTTTGTGAACGGAGGCAACGAGGCAGAGCCGAGTGCTCAGTGTGTGGAATGTGGGCTAATGCTGTCAAACGAAGCACTGAAGCCTTCAAAAATAAAGCGACACCAAGCGACGAAACATCCAACGCTCGTGGGAAAGTCTGTTGGGCTTCTTGTTGTGTATGCAGGTTTACATACACATGATAATAAATGTCTTTGTGATCATCACATTCTGTCATGTCATTTATTTAACAAGGGTTTTGCCTGTTCAACACCGGCATCCTCGATCCCCTCCCCTTCCGTTCCTACGGCTTGTTTGCGCAAATACGTCACAAAACATGTCCGTGTTTGGTATCCCAGCATGCCCAAAATCCTCATCTTTGCAAAGAAATCATCGATTTTCTTTCATTTCTTATGGTTCCTCCACAAAAGGAGCCCACACACACACTGTCCAAAGTCGCCATAACCGCTGCAAGTCGTATCTTGCAGCATTTCGACGGAAAAAGACACATTACAGACCCGATAACGTGCTAGCGGATGTTACCATGGAGCTACTGCCTTCAGAAAACGATAGTACTTATAGTACAAACCTTATCCTCCTCTTCCATAAGCCGTCAACCAACGTTTGCGTAACTGAGCTATTCTCATTCTCGTTCGTGCGCTCGGTCCCAGCCATTAAGCACAGCAAGTCCGCTACTCACACACCACGTCTTCGATACATAGTATACATAGTTTTTGCAATTTGCAAAGGCTAAAAATAAAAGGAAAATAATATAATATCACTTTTGATGCATTTGATGCATGTAGTCAGAGTGGGCCCTGGGACACTTTGTACTTGAAAAGTTGGGCCCCGAGGTCAAAAAGGTTAAGAACCCCTGCTCTAAACCCTACCGGAAGTCTGCCATTTTCAATTTTGTATGAATTTATACAATATTTCGATGCTACAGCCCTCACGGTATGTTTCACGATCTACATATAAAATTTTGAGATATAACATTTGGTAAACAGATCACATGTATACTGACAAAAAGCCCCTGGAGCTCTAAGCTCTAAACCCAACCGGAAGTCAGCCATTCTGACTTTAGTGAAAAAACCCCACATTTTTGCGAAATCCTACACGCTGGCTCAGATTTCTACGAAATTTGCTGTGGCTCATAAGTGGATCTAGATTTTTGATATCTTTGTGTTTCCAAGATATGGACCAATACACTTCTTAGGTGCGTGGCAAAATATCAATACACATAACTTCTCAACCATTTGTTCTAAATTCCCAAAATATTCAGCATATGTGCACATTGCATCCAGTAACATACCCTGATAATTGGTTTGCATTCGACCACTAGGGGGCGCTACAGTAAACCCGCAAAGCCTACTGGCTGAAGGAAATGTCTGATGTAACTCAGCTGGACTTGTTCCAAACGGTCCCAAACTTCACATGCTTGATAACACTCATGGCCTGAGGATGTCTACAAGCTAACTTTCCCTAATACTCACAGCGCCACCTGCTGGAGAAAGGAAATCTGCGTTTTTTGACAAACACCATCCG
The DNA here is from genome assembly GCF_949748355.1 of Melanostigma gelatinosum. Lineage (NCBI taxonomy): Eukaryota > Metazoa > Chordata > Actinopteri > Perciformes > Zoarcidae > Melanostigma > Melanostigma gelatinosum. Next base: position 25,170,196 of record NC_136647.1, on the reverse strand, counting down.
ATTTACGTGACTTTTACACAATGTGGTTTACACTTGATACAGAGCAACATGATGCACGCGTTCTGTAGCGCCAGGCAGAGGACACAGGAAGCATCGGACTATTTGCAAAGCATCATTTCCGGCATCAGACGGTCTCATTCCATCATTTACTGCCACATACCATTATAGAGGATCTGTGGGCTTTTAGTTGGTTTGAGTCAGTATTAAACTTTAAACCAAATCCGGGCCTTGCCCGTGGTCACACGTATAAAGTTCAATAAATGGGTTCTGAATAGGAAACCCAGGAATACAATCCAACTTCTAAGGCTATTACCATAGCAGTTAACAAGATCAGCAAACAAGATCAGCAATCAAAATAAACAGTCTAGTAACTACAGTAAGTCAGACACACCAAACCTGGTAATATTGGAGAAATACTGCAGGGATGAAAAAAAAAGACCAGGTTGGCCTAGAAAATGAATCTAGGCCAGTAGGACTATTGCAGTCTCTATAAATATGCTGGGAACACAGTTTTTAACTCTTTAAAAGTAGATCTGTACTGGCAGTGAGGGAACCTTGTAGTTTCCAGCTTAGTTATATTAGTTGAGGTCTTTTTGTCATCACTTCTGACTTTCATCATGTAACAGGTGAGCTGATTGCATATATTTTGTATATAAGCAGCTTGTATTCTGAGTTAAGAAAGGCTGTTATATTCATTTTCAATCAATAGGCCATACATTTCTACTGTACAACACTTTATCCCAAACTCTAAATCCAGATGGTGACTTATCAATAAATGATCCATGACTTATGATCACAATCCCTTTGGAATATTTTCCAACATGGCTGTGTGTCTTGTATCTACTCACCGATAAGATCTGGTCGCCTCGCCTCAGCTCTCCACTCAGGTCTGCAGGCCCTCCTGCCAGGATGAAGGAGACAAAGATACCCTCTCCGTCTTCACCACCCACGATGTTGAAGCCCAGGCCCGTGGAGCCTTTGTGGAGCACCACCTTCCTGGGTTCCCTGTACAGACAGTTCAGATAGTACATCAGCTCGGGGGAGTCGTTGGGTTTCAGCATCTTTGGCTCGGGCTGCGACAGAGAGGTGGACAATAAGTGCGAGGTACGTCGACCAAAGCCTCAGTGATGCTTTGCTCAGGCAACGGAGCTCAAAGACTGCCGGAGCTTCACGGGGGGATGGTGCTCTACTTAGGATCACTTGTCCCCAATTCAGTTGTGACGGAAAAGGAACCTCGTCACATGCTCACACACACACACACACACTGGCTTGAGTCCTCCCTCTCTCTCTCTCTCTCTCTCACACACACACACACACACACACACTCACACACACACACGAGGACTCATGCATGGGATGTCTACAGACATAAACTGAAGGACACAAGCTCCTATAGGGCTGACTCAAACACTGATATACTTGATGACACAGACTCCCATTTGAAGAAGATTTGGTTCAAGGCAGCCTATACAGCTGATGATATGATGATGTGGTTCATGTTGTTGCTGATGATGATGATGGCAACAGTGATTTCTTTGTTGACATATATGCTGCTGACAATGACATGTGTTATGATAGCAGAGAAGTTGATCCTTTATTCAACATGTCTGGTCTGTATTAGTATTATATGGCCATACTCTGCCAGTATTCATTCTCTCTGACTTGAATTTATTTTTCAGATGTTATTGCTGCTGTGCTTTTGAACACTGGAAGTGTGAGTTAGACACCAGTGACTACTGTTGTTGGAGCAGTCCACTTGTTTTCAGGAGCCCTCTCCTTCCTCTTATTGTACTGTTTATCTATATTCCGTCATGTATTTTATATTGCTTAATATAAAACCAGTTGCCCTTCAGGGACAAAAATAAAGTTGATATGAAAATGTACACGGACAGACGATGCAGAGTGAAACCTATTGTTTGAGACAGTAGTTATTCCCCTGTGTTGTCAAACAGCAATGGTATCGAGCACACTAAACTGTAGCTTCCTCATGTCTGTGTGTGTGTGTGTGTGTGTGTGTGTGTTTCCTCTGATTACACTCATCCTACTCACCTGCCCAGTCCACCCAGCTGCCTTCAATCTTCTCATCACCCCACACATATATACTCCCCTGCGTTCCCTGTTCTGGTTGTCAGATCGTCCCCCTGTCTGTTCCAGTGTCGTTTCTCCCTCGTGTTTGCGCCCTGCTCCAGCGTTTGCCACTGGTTTGTACCTTTGCCTTTTTTTATTGTGTTTGGATTTTTGCCCACTCCCTGTTGGAGTCGCTTTGAGTTTTTCTTTGACTTTTTAAGTAAAGAACCTTATTTTTTTCCAACTTCACCTCGTCTCCAGTGTCTGTCTGCGCTTGAGTCTCAGATCTGCCCCCCGGACATGACACTAAACAACACTGAAATCAAACTATTTCCTCATGAATGAACGTCATCATGATTGTAAGCAGCACACTGTCACCTGCTGGTGAATACACAAACTACTGAAGCATGAAGAAGCAAAGCCACATCATTGGGAGCAGAACCAATCATGTGTCCTCTGTGGCTCTCCACATGTTTCAGTACCCCCCATTTAGTGTCTGTCCCTGTCAACAAGCCAGCCTCCTATCAGCGTCGTTTGAAGATACATCAGGTTCTGGCTTTAACAAAAACTTGGCGGTTATAACTTGACCAAAGAGCCAAACCACATCATGTTTTTGCTAAACTGCAAAACATTTTTATTTGTGAAATCACCCTCTATGAATCCAGTCACAGTGAAACCAGTCACAGGCTGATTTGCGTGAGTTCAGGCATTTCTAAGGGAGAACAATCTTCCCTCTACCATTTTTGCAACCCTGCAGGTTTTGTAAGAAAAACCTTTGCAAAGCAATGTTGATGCCCTACAGACTGAATTGACAGTTCGTCTAAGTAATCCATAGATAAGAGCCTGCAGAACGCTGCTGTGGAAGGAGGAGAGAACTGTTCTCATACCTAGCACAATGTCTGAACAGTCAACGATCCTTCATTAGAAAACACAAGCACTCTGGGACTGACGCGTTGCTGTTATTAGAGCTGCATGGTTCACATGAGACACTGAATCAACCCCCTATGGCAAATGCATGAATAATCATGGGACATTATTAACTATAGGTTACAATAAGTTAATGACATTTGAAAAACAGCAGTTAACCTTGGTGGTTCAACTTCATCTTGTCCCTGACATTTCAGAGTCAGAAATCACATCAGCATCACGGTCGCCCTCAAAGGGCCGGTTGTAAATGTAACTACTCCTAACATATTGGTAAATAACTGTCTCTGCATTTGATTGTTTATTCAAGTGTAAACATATTGTACATGCAGTTCTATAAATGTAAAAATATATTTAAGCACATTTCTGTTGTAACGTAAATCCTTTTAATTTAGGGTTAAGAAACCCACAATACTCTTATCAAAGATCAAACAAGTTATTACAATAACTTTGTTCAAAGCTTAAAATCCTTTCAAGGGTGTGTTTGCACAACCACATGAAGTATTTCGTGTGTTTGCACAACCACATGAAGTATTTCATGTTTTTAAAGCCACGTTTAAAGTAGTCTTCAATGTACTCGCAATACATTTCATGTAGAATGTACAGTAACCAGCCAAAGAGCTGCTTCTGTGACTGTGTGTTTAAATATCATCATTCCGACTTTCTATCTCATAACTTCGACTACGGGGATATTTTTATTATCAAGTCTAACTTTTAATTTCTTTTTTGCTGGCAGATTCGCAGGCCACATAAAATGACGGGCCGGATTCGGCCCGCGGGCCTCGAGTTTGAGACCCCTACCCTTAATGTATGAAGATTGTTCATCTAAGGCACAGAGTCAGGATCAAACTGCATGACACCAGGATGAGGGTACGAATTAATTCAGGTGGTTTTGCATGGAAAATGTTAAACTAAACTCTTGCATTTACAAGAAAAAGGGTTGTGAGAAGCACAGCAAGGTGGAACAAAACCGAAACATTTTAAAATCTAAAATGAATTGGTAGAGCTACAGTGTCTATGATGAGACATAAGCTGTGTGTTACAACCTGCCAAAATGAAATCTCCACATGAGCAGAACCTCTGCTGCTGCTTTGTTCAGTTTGGAGGGTCAAATTACTTTCTTATATTATTTTAGCGCAAAGTTACACCCTTTACAAACATCATCCATCCATTCAGATAAGTCTTTCTTCTATTACGGGGTCGTTTGTAGCCACAGTGTGACGGCCCTCTCTGCCTGTTCGTTTGGCTGCTTTCCTTGCAAGTGTGGAGGTGGGTGTGGCAGAGGGTCGTCGGGCAGAGTGGAAGCACCTGAGGCCATTTGCAACACTGCGTACGGTACTACTACTACTACTAATTCACCAGTAAAAAGTACGTTTTATTTGATTGATACAGGTAGAGCAGTAACAAATATGTTTGGACATGGCAGGCAGCAACATGGCCCTACACACATTCACTAAAATATATGAAGTTATAGGTATACACACATAAAAGCATTATTTTACTGTAAAACCAACAGATTTTGGTGAATGTATGTATCGACAGAGGTGGTATGAGGTTTAAGATCGAGGTTGAAAGAATTAGGTTAGTTAAAGTTTGTACGTAACGAACCAGGTCACTCGTCACTTTGGCAGCATGCATATTTATTACCAATCCATGACCTACATTTCCATTTGGCTAACATGGTCACCTCACTCACATCTCTTCCTTCCATCTTAGCTCCACCAATCAGTAAAGCGAGACAGAGCCGTGAGGATTTCCTCTCACTCTACTGAGGCGATGGAAATACTCACATAGCATCTCATCGGTCATATGATGTTTACTAATGGAAATGGTTTTAAAGAAAAACACCTGAAGCCTTATGAGCGCCACCCCAACACGGTGAGAGCAGAGAAATGACACAGATAGATGACTAAAATCTGTTTTAGTCTGATTACTGTAAGAACAGAACGGAAACGAGGGAGCAATGAAATCAGCTAGATATCTATGATCTCTTTGTGAAAGGCTGCAGGTAGAGGAAGTCTGTTGGTCTACGTTTCAGGCTCAGGCTGTTTGATTTGAAGTATCGATTGTGTGTCAAACTATATATTGTGCACTTGTGACAGAAAATTACATCAAATTGTCTGAGCCAAACTGTGATAAAAAAACAATTTTGGAAATTAACAAAGTACATTTACTCAAGAACTGTGCCTAAGAACAATTTTGAGGTACTTGTTATTCTCTGCTACTTAAATACTTCGACTCCACTACGATTCAAAAGGCATTACCTTTATCTGATAACTTTAGTTACGTTGCAGTCAGATTATTAACACAACATGTGTTGGGGTCTGACCAAATGGCTTCAACATGTGCTGTGGACAAAGAATCAGGCCTTAAATTTTTCAAGCAAAGGTCTCATCCTGACTTGTAGTTTGATGAGAGCAAGCCTCCTCTGGGAGGAATTTCACACTCTGGTGTAAACTCCCCCCCCCCCCAAAAAACCATGGTAACCTGACTGCACCGCTGCAATCTCATTGGCCGAAGGCCAAGAGGCCCCAGGACCCCTGTGGTTCAACCCCTGTTCTATAAAACTACCTGCAGCCCCCACCTCAATGCTTTTTCCAACATTCCCTCCGGGGTAACAGGAGGCACGCAACCGCTCTCTTCGCCCTCGGACCCCCGTCCAGACCACAGAAGATCCAGCTTCCCCGCCAGCGCGACGCTGGCCACGAGGAAGCCACGGCCCTTCTCCCCTCCTCAAACCCTGTCAGGTCACAAGCCATTTCGCTGGACGAAACAACAGGGTTCCACTTCGAGTAAGGCTCCTCAGCCCACGATAACGAATCCGCTTCAGCGATCCGTTCTCTGCTTTTTGCTCCTTTTTCTTTTTGTGCACACTCCGGCAGGAAGACGTCTAATCCTCTCCTGACCGATGATTACCGGGAGACGTACGGACCACGTTGTCTCAGCCGAAGTTAAACTGTCCTCCCTGCAGCGAGGATAGATCACGTCTGCGTTTCGCTCCAGAGCGAGCTCACGCCACGACAACACAGCGCCGGCAAAGCCGCGCTGCAAGCAGCCTGCCCCCCCCCCCCTTCCTGCCAAAGAAAAAGGACCGCTTTGCCACGAACACACTTCCACGTTGCAACGAAGCATCGACAAGTAAGATTCTTGGCATCTGGGCATAGCTTAGCTTAAATTAACGTAAGTTTAATTCAGGTCATTCATTTATATGTTGATATTCCCGTGTTTTTGTGTGTTTAAGTTACTGTCGCGTGATATCGAGATATTGCGCAACTCCTCGCGGACGAGAGAAGCTCCGCTGTATTCGTGTATTAATTATGACTGTTTGCTTGGGATTTATTTGATTTATTTTCATTTGTTTTATTACACTTCGTGTAGTATTCTCTCCTCATTAAATCAACTCTGTGAGTGAGCTGAGGTGCTTGGCTTATCACGGCATATGTTACCGGCAGTTCAAAGACGACAGCGGTATACTTATGCGTGATAGAACCATCGAACTCAGGCTCACTACAACGCGGACCGCACGCAGAAGTTTGATTCATGACCCCCACCTTTGCTCTCTTTCTTATCTCTGCCCCTGGGGAAACCCCGTTCAAACGATCGCCTCACATCACGTGCTGCCCAGGCACACGTGATTACGTACAGCAGTCTCACTGCCATTTTGGCCCGTGTCACTCGACTCCGCCATCTTTGTAGTTTTTAGCTGTAGTATCTTAAGGCCCCTCCCCTTTTGGCCCGCGTCACTCGACGCCGCCATCTTTGTAGTCTTTAGCGGTAGCTGTAAGACTCCCCTTCCTTTTCACCCACAGACCCACACATACACACACACACACACAGAGACATACACCCTCATCCATTTTATTCATTCTTTAGTTTAGGCATATAAAATTGTATGATAACGTTTGTTGGTTGCCATATTAATTGATTTGATCATTTATTATTTTGATTTAATAAACTCTGTTATACTTTAAGGAGCAGTCGTCTGTGATTACTTGTGCATATGTATTTGATAAGACTGTATGTAGTAGCCTGTGCTCGAACTTAAAACCTTCACTGTCACTGAATGTATAGTCATACGCAGACTATTGACATTATGAGTGACTACTAATTATGAGACTTAGTTTTATCGTTTGGTTATTGGTCCCTGTTCGCAGGGTGGTGCCCCGTTTTTATTAATAATCATTAATAATTGTTACATACATCAATAATTCTATTGATGTCAAGAATTCAGTTTCTTAAATGCTGATAACCCAAACACGCTCCTTTAGATCCCAACAATGTAATCAACAAATAAATTATGATGTAATATCATAGGTTAAGATACGATGAGATGTATGTTTTCTCCCTGGGGGAATTTACAAACTAGCTAGCAGTTTATAAAGTCATTAAAATGAGCTCCACCTTTACCAGCTGCAACATTGACTATAATCAAATTATATACTCAACATTATTCTGAAATAGACCCTTTTTTAGCTTTTACTGAATTAAAGTATTAAACGAATGACTTGTACTTGTTAGAGTATTTCAACAGTGTAGTGCTACTGAGTACTTCTTCCGTCACTGGATAACATTTTGTAGGTGATCAGGTCTACAAGGCTCCTGCTTAGTCAGAGCCCTGAGGAGAGAGGGAAGAGGAGGGAGGAAGAGCATGCTAGCTTGAGAAAACAACACCAAGGAGTGGTTAATGAAGAGAGCAAGCAACTGAGCTCATTGGAGAAACCCAGGTGGTTGTGAAGGACCAATGGGATAGAGTGGTGGAGGCAAGAGAGGTGGTGGTGGAAAGTACCTGGTGAAGTCCGAGTCAGGGAACAGGCTTAAGTGATATGGGAGGGGGACGGAGTGGAGGCTTTTGTCACACTCCACTGGTGAATAGTGTCGGGGGGAGGGTGCTTTGTCACACAATTTGTTCACAGTGCTGTAAACTGGCTCAGGAGGCCTACAGTGGAGTGAGAGACAAGAGCAGAGAGGTTAGTGTCCAGAGACGAAGGCGGGGACGAAGGGTCTGGATAAACAAAGATGATGAAAGACAGGAAGAATAATAGAAATAAAGCAGCATAAGACAGTAGGAGGAAGTACTGCTACATGTGGTAAATGGTTCTCGCTGGTTAAAACACTGAAGTCAGAGAGAGCATGCTTTACATGTTGAAAAGAAAAGGCACTGCCAGCCACACTAATATTATCGTTACAACTAACAAGTATTTCATTATCAACGGACCTGTTAGAATCATTTTTGATTGATTGATTAATCACTGAGCCAGTAAAATATCTGAATGACTGGAAATGCTCGGGGCAATTTCCCACAGTCCACAGTGATGTCATCAATAAGCTGTTTATCTGACAGTCTAAACCCCAGAGTTTCAGTTTGCTGTGAAAAGAACAGAGAAGATGGAACCAGAGAATGTTCAGCACTCTATGCTTGATATATGACTTCAATGAATAATAAACTATTCAAATTGTTGAGTTCATGTTCTGGCATGGGTGATCTGACTAACTGTAATTGTATACATTGGTTTATTGCAGGAGTACAGGAGTTAACACATATTTTAATTTGCATACATGTGATGAACTTATAGCATTCCTACAAGGCTTATGTGTTTTAAAGTGAACATGGTTATCCATTGAACTATGTGGTGGTGGTGTCAATATTATTTGATATCTAAGAGCTTAAATGATTTATAGTTTCAAGGAATTACATTTCTGTTGTGAAAATGTTGTCAGCAAACTGATCCAGGAGCTTTTAAATGTTGTGTACTAATATTGTGATCTACAGGTTTAATTCATCGTAGTCATAAGGTCAGTGAAGTGACTCACAAAGCAATAAACATCTTTAGTTTGCTAACATTACACAATTAGCGAGTGGTAAAACTCCTGAGGGTGTTGGATTGAGCAAGGGTGTGTGTAATTGCTTATCAATTTAACTTTATTTCCAAGAGACGGATTGTCTTATTTCTTTTTTCAAATGTCATATTCTTGCTTTAATGTGTAGCATTCTCACCAGACAGAGGCATCTATTGGAGACACTCTTTAGCTAGAGGCAGAACTCTACAGAGTTATTTCCATGGACTAGGAAAGTTCAATCAATATTTGTGGACATGATGTCCTCTCTATCAGAGCCAGGAACCAGAGAAGTCTCACTTGTGATGCCATAAGTATAAAGTGTGGAGCTATGTCTATGGAGACAATGAATGGGAGACTGATTTTGTGTTTACTTTTATACCCAAATGGGTAATATTCTATTCGTGTCCTCAGTGGTAAAACAGAAAATGTACCATATCCTCAGAACATTTCCCCAGTGCTCTGTGTCATCTAGAACAGCAGTTCCCAAACTTTTTAGGCCACGCACCCCCTTCTACATCCCGACCGGGTTCACGAATCCCCCCCCCCCCCACACCACACCTTAAAAAAAAAGAAAAAGCAACAGAGCCTATTTATAGCCGCATACAAATCGAACTAATGAGAGAACAGTTAGCATCGATGCGCACTCTTGTTGGACGCGGGATCACGTCCAACTTTTTCGCTTCTCTCTCTCCAAACATACATTCCACCATCTCTTTAACATTTTTTTTCCTCTCCACCACCGCCTCGCCTTCTCCCTATTACGCGGTCAGAATACTACCACAACACGCCGCCTGTCTCCGGCAGAAATGCGCTCATCGATGCACGGGAACAACACCGAGTTGTAATATATACCTCCATAACACCCCGCCACTCTCGGCTCATACCTCCCCAGCAACGAGGCACATCACCCGGTCACAATACCTCCAGAATATCCCCCGGGTGAAATCCGGGACTTGGTTTTATGGTTCCGAGTGGCGGGCGCTCACCCGTTGGCGCCGGGACGCAAGGTCTCCAGCCGCCCCCGCCGTGAGGCACCCGCTCGTCGGGTCTGTCAGCCCTCGGAACAGGCCGCGGGTCAACAACTTGTGGGTGGCGGGGTAGGGGCGAGGCAGATCACAGAAAAATAAGACTAGAGTACAGCAAAGATATGTTGATGAGAAACGTATTTGTAATACGTCAAACACAAACGTAATCAGGGAGAAAATACGTTTATGGTCAAACGTAATTGAGAATGCATTTTAGTTTTGGTGGAACGTAATTTTTAGGAGACAGGACTGCACCATTAATAATAACTTTAATTTATATAGCGCCTTTCAGGGGACCCAAGGCCGCTTTACAAGAGTAACAGTTTAGACAGAAACAGTTTAGACCACAATTACATTTTTCCTCTCGTGCACCCCCTAGAGGCAGCTCGCGCACCAGACTTTGGGAATCCCTGATCTAGAACATCGTCTATGGAGCAGTTCCACACTTTACACTTGATGACATCATGTATTTCAGATTTAGCACTCTAGATTTAGGAGAGTTGTTTATGTTTACGAATATTTTTGGACTGTCTTAGACCATAGCAATAGAGTGCTGAAGGGATGATGTATCTTTGTAGGCCAACCAGGAAGTTAGTCTTGCACTGGTTCCCTTGAAAAAAAGACTATGGCATTTTTCATTGGATTTTGGAGTATTGAAGAAAATAAGTTTCTAAATAAGACTCTTTTCGTGATTTTGGACTCATTCTTGCAGCACAGTATAGCATGTATGAATTGTGATTATGGCCTTAGTTCCCATTTAAGACTTTAATTGAATAAACTTATTTCAATAGGGAATAATCTTCTCTTTTGTACAACATAAGAATGTATGCCAACATTGTTAAAAGTCACCATATTTTGTAATATAATAGAAACATCATCTCCGAGGAGAAATTTAGGTAGAAACATTCAACAGTACATTAGAATTTATACCTCACATATCGTCAGGCATCCGATTCCCAATGTAAATGTCTCGTGCTTAAAAACAGTCTAATGATTGAATTTTTATTTCCGATTTGTTGTGCTAAAAAACACAAACGATGAGGAACATGCAGGGGCATGCAGTAGGCGACAGAGACGCTAAATAGCTCACCTCAACTGGAAGTGCTGGGAATCAAACCTGCGACCCTCCCCGTCATCTAACGAGGGATTTCTAATGGGATGGAAAAAGTCAACGTTTCAAAACCAACCATTGATAACCATCTTTTACCATTGATTTTCTCACACATTAAGACACTGATGAAAGACACACTTGGTGGCATGTTACATAGAACAAAACAAGACCGATGAAAACAGAAAAGGCCATGTCCTTAAAAGGACTGAGGGATTCAACATCACCACCAGACATCAGAGTGAGCTCATCTGTGCTAGCTCATGAACAGTAAGTCTAATCTGCTGCAGACATGCTGCGAATCCATATTGTCGGTTAGACACTCAGTGAGCGCATGTCTGCTGTTTGTGAACTGATGCGGATTCACATGCGTTAACTGGAGCATGCAGTACAGTATGTGAGTTTGGAAAGGACTAATCTGTGCACAATGTGTGTGTATGTGTAAGATGTTGTCACAGCCACACAAACACAGAAGCGCACACATACAGACACACGCACACAGTCACATGGACTAGACTCGTGATGTCACTGTTTGGCCGGCTACACCTCCACACTTCTCTCTTCCTCATCCTGCCTTCTCTCTCTCTGATGTTGAGGATGAAACTCACCCCAACGTGGAGGAGGCCAGACCACACGTGTCTCAGCTGCTTCTTGCAGTTCACACGCTGCAATAATAAATCTACCAAAACTGGTTTACAGTTAAAAGGATTTAATCCCACTGATGCAAGTACAATTACAGTTAAACATTAGAGTACATACTCCTATGAAATATTACAATATTAACCCACTTTGGAAAAAACTACCTCTGGTCCCAGGACACAGCCGTCCCAGGGAACCACACGCTAGAAAGAGCCAGAAAAACACTTCTATCCCCGCCCACATATTCGTTCGCGACTCCTCCTCTCCCGTCTATCTCAATTTCTATTGGCTAACTTCTCACTTCTGTAAACGCCTGTCTCCACGACTCTCTTTCCCTGAGTTCCTAACACATTCAATGACGGTCAGTTATTGCTTAATCCCTTCTATGATAATCCTTCAGTATAAAAGTTAAACTTCTGCAACTTTGGCAGAAGCTTCATGTCTTATTAGCTACTAATCCTACAACACTTTATGTTTATCTTAATTATGCATTCCCAATACACTTATGATTATGACAAATTATGAATTATTAATTATGAATTATTAAACACTTATTATATCTACTGAACATACAGTTCTTTGCTCAAATGTATTACACTGACCAACTGTTGTGTGTTTGCATCCTGTTCGAACATGAAAACATCACCAAGAAACTCTGTCCCTTCTGGCAGACTGTGGCTGAAGATGGAAATGGAGTCCAAACTAAATGAGGCCACTTCATGTGCTCACACTGTTTTCCTCCAGAAAATGTCGAGGAGGGTGAACACTGCAGGGTGGAAGCTTAATGCATGCAAAGGTCAGAGATCAGATGTGGAAGGATGTCTTTCATTTATTTCGAGCAAATATTTCATACCAGCTGTTATTCTAATTTCATTGCTGGATTCTGTGCTTGTACCGAGTGTCAATAAGGATCCACTGGTGAGATGTCTGGACAGTTGGCTCCGTTTCTGCTGCTGAATCATTCACAGTGAAATGAGCTGACTTGAGGCAGCCGGTCAGTACAGATCACACCAAAACACAGTGACCTTGTGAGGACCCGTAGGTGCACTTTAGAGTCTGGACTGCACAGCTGCGGTTCACCGCTCAGTTTCTTTTATTCTTCAGCCTTTAACTTAGGTTTTGGAGTTCCAGTACAGGAACTTATTTTCAAATGGCAAATGTAGTGCCCTGTATGGAGTTACTCCTTAAAGAAGAAGTTTTAAAATTTCTGGCAAAAAGTTTGAAGAAAACTAACAACAATACAGTGAGCTTTTGAACAATACAGTGCCTAATATTTGGACTTCACACCCTACTGTATAACAGCCATATAACTTATAAGATATTACTTTTAATGTAATAATCAAGTCATTTCGGTATGATCTTTTATTTAATTCGTCTTTGCATGATTGCTAAAAATGTGCAGACCTTAAACACTACCACTCTTGCTCTCCTGTCTAGGTTATTGTTCACTCCTCTTCGTAGAGTATCTCCATGAAGACTGCGAGCACAGGATATCTAGAGGAAGTATAGCAGAAGGGTTCTCCCCTCTATTCTCTCCAAACCGTTTTATCAATATTTAGCAGAATTGTCAGGAACAATTATTGTACTTCACATCAGTGATGAAATGATAGAAGCTACTGATCGTCAGCTATTACCGGAAGTGAGGATCCACATGGCGTTGTAGTATTCACACGGTTTGTTCTGACTGTATGTGTAGAACCCAGTGTTCACAGCAGAGAGTGCTTCACTTTAGGGCAGCGGTCAGGCACCTTGTCCAAGAGCAAATAGTAAACTTCTTAACTCCAGAGAGAATGGAGCACTAATCCTTCACTCCACAAAGACTAACACAGGGCTCCTTCACTTATCCTCTCAAATGAGCTTTTGTTATCACTCTGCTCCACCGCTCTTTATTTACAACACAACTCTTGCTACAGCGAACAACAATGACCTCATCTAACGGAGAAGCATTGTGGAATTATGGAATGTACGTGTGCATTAGTTAATTGTGATATCCACCAATCATCCTAACAATCTGCTCTCATTTGTCATTCGTCTAATGCAGTTACCTAGAACTGATGAGACCGCCACTCAGACCCCCGAGCACACACACACGTTACTCTTAGATTTGACTTCATAGGAAATATGGCCCGCTTGGTCCGGAGCCTCGTGGCAGCTTGCTGTGGGATTAGGTGTTAGAGAGCTGCTAATTTCTGGCTGTGACTTACTCCAGTGAGACATCTTAAGTATTCTTCTGTTTGGAATGGGAGTAGTGACTGTACACCCAAGAGGTAGTGAAATACATACGGAACAGGACAAAAACAGGGAGAGTAGACACAGCAGACATTTTCTGACTGCCAAATAATACACTGAAACTTTCAGAGCTCATGAATGTTCAGAGACTGGGTTTTGATTGCATTTCCATTTAGTTTGTGTGAGAAAGTTGGTTTTCCCTCTTACACTAGGGCAGAATGGCCTTATTATTATTATTATTATTATTGGGGCATGAGTCATGAGTTTTCTTTGTACATTATTTTTAACAACCAAAAAAAAGTCAACAGCTCCCTTCAAGATGGCACCGCGTACGGCTGCCTCGGTGTGTTGGTGCTCATTGTTTGTTGTAAATACTGTTTTCTGCTGTGATACACGGACCTCTTTCACCAGAGATGAGCTCGTAAACATCAGGGGAACAACTCCAGCGGACTTACTTCCAACTTTTCTTTTAACTTCAGTGGAATTACTGGACATTCTCGTCAAAGGTGGTCTCACCTTAACGCATGCCGTGAAATGCCGTAGGCGAGCGAAACGGGCCGGCGTGCTAGTGAGTCTCCGCTCACATGGATTTCGCACACCGCTGCCGGGCATATTTCTCTCAAATGTCCGCTCACTTTGCAACAAACTGGACGAACTTCAGCTACTGGTGGGGAAAGACAGACTTTTCTTCATCCTCTGTTCTGTGCTTTACTGATGCCTAGTCCACACTACTCCAGTTTTACTCCATCTTTGCTACGTTTACACTGGAGCAGCCACACTACGCCGGAGTTTTCGAGCACCCTAAACGGAGGAGCCTGAAAACTCCGCCGATGTTAGAGGTATTTGAAAACACCGGGGTTTTGGTTGAGTGTGGACGTCTGATACGGATGCGTGTTAGAAAAAATTAGCCCACACTCGTGCTCGCTACTGGATTGGTTATTAGAAGCCATGACGTCTCCGCCCCTGATTCGTCACACTCTATCACGTGACCCGTACCCGGAAGAAAACAGGCAGGGCGACCAGCGATTCATTTCAACATTGTTTTTAGATTGTAATGAGAAGCCAACGTGCTTCGTTTTACTTCTTCAATTTGGTAGCCTTGAGAGACCTTAGTCTGCAAGTATGTCTGTATGAAGCGTGAAAGGATGTACGAAGATATATTATATTCGCTAATGCTATCGCGGTTAGCATTTCCCCATTGGCGGTGATGTTAAAATTAGCTTCGAAGCTAGCTAGTCGGACCTCTGTTACATGACGTTCAGAGAGAGAGAGAGTTGTGCCCTAAAAGATGGAGCAATTCCCCCATGCCCTAAAGAATTGATAGAGGGCGAAGATGATGTCCCTGTTTTTCTGCTGGGTGACCCAGCTTATCCCCTGATGCCGTATCTCATGAAGGAATACCCCAATGGCGGAGCTAACGTTACATCCATCAGCCCCCACGGCAACAACACAGAGGAAGCGAGTGATCGACGTGTGTTGACCACATTTATGGACCATAATCTAGTAAACGTTTATGTGTAAGTGTTGATTTTAAAGTAAAGTTGAGAGGGAGAGCTGTAACTACATCTGAAGAATAAAACTTCTAAAACTTTCCACGAACTGTGTCTGTTTGAGTTTATAGCGGAAGATCTTAAGTATCAAAAACAACCTTTCATTATTAAAGACTACTTTACTACTCAGTCGTATTTTTTTTTAACGAAGCAAGCAATCCACTTCCTGTTTACACCGTCACGCGCATGCCCAGTGTACGTTAATGGTCACGTGCTGTCCAACTTCGAAGGCTGCCGTTTGGCTGCAGATCAACTTGAGAATAATGCTGAAACTCCCGTGTGGACGGAAATAGTTTCGATTTTAACAACTCTGCATCCAACTAGACACGGAGTAGTGAGGACATGGCTTAAGACCTGGCTCTGTGGATCCATACCAGACTCTGCACTCCAGCTGGCTGGCTTCCAGCTGTTCAGAGCGAACCGCGACACTGAGCTCTCCGGCAAATCGAAGGGTGGATAAATCTGTTTCTTCTCCAACAGTGGCTGGTGCAACGATGTGACAGTGATTCTACAGCACTGCTCTCCTGATCTGGAATCCTTCATTATAAACTGTAAACTATTTTACTCCCACCGCGAGTTCGCTTCAGTCATTCTGATCGGTGTTTACATTCCGCCGCAGGGCAACATGCAGGAGGCACAGTGGACACTCGCCGAACAGATACTGTGCTTGGAGCGGACCAACCCGGACTCTTTAGTTATTGTCCTTGGTGACTTTAACAAAGGAAACTTCAGCCATGAACTCCCCAAATACAGACAGTTAATTAATGCTCAACCAGAGAGGAGAACATTCTGCACAGGGTTAGGGTTACTGCTACACCACAATCAGCGGGGCCTATCACGCAGTCCCTCGTGCTGCACTGGGTCACTCGGACCACGTCATGGTCCATCTGATTCCTACTTACAGGCAGAAATTAAAGCTCTGTAAACCTGTGGTGAGGAAATTCAAGAAGTGGACCAGTGAAGCTCTGGAGGACCTTTGGGCGTGTTTGGACTGTAGAGACTGGGATGTCTTCAGGACTGCTACATTAAGGAGTGGGGGACAAGGACTTGTACAAAGAGGCAAAATACAGGTTTAGCAAGGTGGTGAGAGATGCTAAACGACAGTACTCTGAGAAACTGCAACACCAGCTCTCAGCAAGTGACTCTGCTTCTGTCTGGAGGCCTCAGACTGATCACCAACTACAAAGCCTAGAGCCCCCCACCCCATGAATGACCACCTGGCAGACAAGCTGAACGAGTTCTACTGCAGATTCGAAAGACAATGGGACAGTCCTGACTCCATCCCCCACAGCTCAATCAACCAGCCCCCCCTCCCCCAGCAGGGGCCCATGCCTCTGTATCACCCATCACAGTGTCCCCCCCACCCCCCTCCCCAGTGACAACTCTCTAGTCTGGAGAGAGATTTAAATGGGCTTTTTTTAAAAACAGAACCCCCGCAAAGCAGCCGGCCCAGACTCTGTCTCCACCTCCACCCTAAAGCATTGTGCTGATCAGCTGTCTCCGGTGTTCAGACATCTTTAACACCACCCTGGAGACATGCCACGTACCAGCCCGCATCATCCCCGTCCCCAAAAAACCAAGGAACTTAACTACAGACCCTTCGCCCTGAGGTCATGAAGTCTTTTGAGCGCCTTGTCCTGTCCCACCTAAAAACCCTCACCGACCCACTCCTGGAGCCCCTGCAGTTCACTTACAGAGCAAACAGGTTTGTAGATGACTCAGTCAACTTGGCCCTTCATTTCATCCGCCAGCATCTGGACTCTCAGGAACCTACGCCAGGATCTTGTTTGTGGACTTCAGCTCTGCCTTCAACACTATCATCCAGTCTCTGCTGCATGATAAGTTCTCCCAGCTGCCCGACTCCACCTGCAAGTGGATCACAGACTTCCTGTCTGACAGGAAGCAGCACGTGAAGCTGGGACAGCACGTCTCAGCCTCCAGGACCATCAGCACCGGCTCCCCCCAAGGCTGCGTTCTTTCCCCTCTGCTCCCTGTACACAAACAGCTGCACCTCCAGTCACCAGTCCGTCAAGCTCCTGAAGTTCGCGGATGAGACCACCCTCATTGGACTCATCTCTTATTATTTACATAGAGATCTATAGCGATATATATAGAGAGCGAGAGCTCATACATACATAGTCTAAATGTTTTTTTAATCTATTGCACTGTATTCACTTTATATGTTTATGTTGGACTAGAGAGAAATGTCTTTTCAACTCCCCTGTCTGTTCAGTACATTGTGGAATTGACAATAAAGCAAACTTTGAACTTTGCTCCTCCATCACGGTCAGCGCTGCAGCCACAGCCAAGGACAAGGGCAGGCTGCAGCGCATCATTCGCTCTGCTGAGAAGGTGATTGGCTGCAATCTGCCATCCCTCCAGGACCTGTTCGCTTCAAGGACCCTGAAGCGAGCACGAAAGATTGTTGCTAACCCCTCCCAACCTGGACATGATCTATTTGTGCCCCTTCCATCTGGCAGGAGGCTGCGGTCCATCAGAACTAAGACCACACAAACAGTTTCTTCCCGTCCGCAGTCTGGTTCATTAACAAAGCCCGGGTCCCCCACTGACTGTCATCCCCAGGACAATTTCCTTCTTGTTTCTTTATTTAAACACACTCATCACTATTAACATTGCACTTTACTTTATTGTAAATTTAGTAAAAATTGTAAATGTTTCTTTCGTGCACTGTGTTGATAGTTTAATGTTATTGTTAAATGTTACGCACCACCCGCCACGACAAATTCCTTGTAGGCGCAAACTTCCTTGGCAATAAACGGTTCCGATTCTAAAATACACAAAGCCCTGATGATTGATGTCTAGTCACACAAACAGGAAAGACAGACTGAACATCTGTCTCGCTGTGCCGTGATGGTACTGCTGCTGGACCTGAGGCTGCCGTTACGATAAAGACATCATTTCCACTGATAATAATCAACATTACCAAAGCCTTTCACAACCACAGCTCATAGCACAGACACACAGACTCAACAAAAGTGCTATGGTTCTGATGTGCTTAATGCCCCAGTGGTTAACCGATGCACAATGCACTGAACACAATGTTCAGAAAGAAATCATAAAGAGACATTCAGGCACAAACACAACACAGTACAACAGAAACATGGCATTACAGCAGACCAGTGGTTTTCAATTAGCTGTTTGTGGGAAACTGTCTGTTTTATAAATAATTGTTTCAGTAAATATGTTGCAGATCCTGATTGCGAATCAAGGGGGACCCAACTTAATCGAACCAGAACCCTTTCTTTGAAAAACACTGCAGTGGAAACTGGACACAGACTATGAGAATAAAACCAAAAGTTCCAAACAGAGAAACAAGATGTGTTTTCAAAGTGCATCATAACTCCTCGTGGTAGTTTTGATTACTTACACAAACACAGATGAGACAGGAGAAGGGGGAGACAGGGCACACATCTACCTCTAGTTTTAGTTGTCTGGTAGGAAGGGAGGTAATTACCGTAAGAAGGAAAAACCATCCAACCTGTTTATATCCTCTTCCCCAAGTAAGTGCTTAGGGAGGGGGGAATAACTTCCAGGGGAGATGGGAGGGAGACCAGACTTGTACTCCAGAGTGCCACTGTTGACTGGGGAAGAGATATGATTTTCCATTGCTGGAGAGAGAGAGAGAGAGAGAGAGAGAGAGAGAGAGAGAGAGAGAGAGAGAGAGAGAGAGAGAGAGAGAGAGAGAGAGAGAGAGAGAGAGAGCACAGAGGCAGCTGCTTTAACAGACAACTAGCTGACACATGCTTTCATGACGTCAAGTAAGTCAATTTGTTTTTATCATTTTTTCTATTTTGTATATTTTCTGGTTACCTTGGTGATAACATGTATGTGGCAAAAATCAATGACTGCAGTTGTGTATTTGCACACACATCTCACATTACATTACACATGACACTTTTAGTCTAAACTCTTCCAACAGCAGATGACTGGCCAAGTTCAAATACAAGAGGTGCGGACTTACAGTGTGTGATATCAGGAGGCCCATAGGGATCTGATAGGTAGACATTGGTCGGCTTTCCCACCTTTAGGTAAACCACGTCCGACGTGTTCTTCAAAATGGCCACAGCCTCTTCATGAGACACCTCCTCCAGACTGTAGTTGTTCACCTGTCCAGACACAGAAACAGTTCCCGTTTGTTAATCAGGAGCTTTAGAGGCTGCTCAGATCAGACAGACCAGCAGGCTCCCTGTCTATAGGAGACTGGATGATGACAGATGGTGTTCAGGTGTGAACACAACAGTAGGAAGGTAATTAAATTAAGTGCTGGTTAAGCAAGAGGGATACCCTCCTCAAGAAGAGCGTGCTGTTATACTACTGAGCTAATGTCAAATGCAGACTCATTTCATCATTTTTAGACTAAAGCTGAAGGAAGAGTGTCTGATTGATACACTGCTAGTTGAGAGAGCGAGAGAGACAGACTGAGATAAAGAGAGCGATAGAGACAGACATAAAGATAGATAGAGATAAGAGATGGCTAGAGAGATAGGTTGTCACAGCTTTGCGCCTTCTCTCCTGTCTCTTTATTTCTCACTCATCTATCAGCTCATTAAGCGCACCTGTCAGCCTCCCTCATCATCAACCTAACTCCCTTCACCTGCCTCTGTTCACTAATCAAGTACTCTCTCCTCATCAGCACAACTCCCCTCACCTGCCTCTATCCAGCCACTATTTAAACCCCTGCCTCTCAGTCACTCCTTGCTCGATCATTGCCATGTCTACCCGCCCGTTTGGCTTGTCCTGTTTCCCCATCTGCCTGCCCTGCTGGATTTCCCCCCTCGTCTCTTGTCTCGTCTGTGGATTCACTGTTTTGTTCCTGTAAGTTTCCTGCTCTCATTTCATTATTCATTAAATACCTGCTTCTGGTCTTGTCTGCATTGGAGTCCTCCACCACACTCCGTGACAGAATGATTTGGCCCAAAATGGACTCAGCAGACCACCGTTTGGAGCGCTTTTCCCCTAAGTGGTGTGAACAGTTTGCGGGAACCCGCCTGGCCTTTGGAGGGCCTCTGAGTGTCCAGAAGGCAAACAGTGACCTGCTGCACTGCCTTTTCAACCCTCGAAGGAGGCAGAGAAAAGGTCAGACTCCCGTTCCCGCTGGGCCGCAGCGAGCCCCCGTCTCCGCCAAGCCGCAGCGGGCTCCAGTTCCAGCCGCTGCATTCAAGCCGCAGCGGCCGACTCCAGCTGTCGCCGCCAAGCCTCCTGTTCCTGCCGCCTGTTCCCCGGAGCCCCGTCTCCGAGAGTCGGAGCTCAGTTCCCCTCTCGATCCCCAGCCTCTAGAGCAGTGATTCTCAACCATGGGGCCGCGGCCCACGATTGGGCCGCTAGCGCCACCTAGAGGGCCGCAAAAAACTTTCAGTTTTGCACCTGTGGGCCACGGGACCACATAGGTTATCAATTGAAGACACCAAAGATATCACCGTTATCCATGAGACGCTCAGTTACAATATAGCTTCCCACCACCTGGTGGCGGTAATGCATCAGTCAGTTGTTTAACAAGCTCCAATAAGCAGTAAAAGACACTCAGCTGGCCGCTAGCCCAGGGGTCGGCAACCTGCGGCTCTTCAGCCCATCTGTTGCGGCTCCCTGAGTCTACATCAGGGGTCCCCAACTGGCGGACCGGATCTGGACCCAGGCCCTAAATCAGATTGATAATTCGGAATTATACATATTAGGCACTGAGTTTACACTTTAACTGGCGCGTCTTATCCAGCCGTTACGCCACTTCTTCGGCGATGCAGGAAACACACCGACCAATGCATTGTAAATCACATCAGGTGATGCAGCTCAAAATGAGTATTCTGACAAGTTTCCTGACTCGAGCGAGGTTTACACACACACACCGTGACACACGGGGGAGAGACGAGGAAATAGAAAGAAGAGCAGGAAAATTGCGGCCGATCGAAGATATCTCTCATGACGTTCTCCAAAAAGAGAAACGTGTTCAGAGAGAATATAATTTAGAAGCATGAATGAACAGACTCTTATGTTAATTATTCCCACAGAGAGTTAAATCCTCTACCTCTGTCAAGCGCTTTTCCCTGCAGGTGACTAATCAGAATTTTCAGACCCCCGCCCTCTGTAAACTATCGATGGATGAATCTAAAAAAAGAAAAGTTTAACTCTGCGTGGACGTATTCATTTGCTTTCACTGCCAACGATGCTGGCTTACCTGTATGCTTCCAGAACAAGCATTTGCTGAAAAGTGTCACGCTGGAGATGAGCGATTTCTCAGCTGCTGCAGAAAACTCATCTTCATAAGAGTTTGAGATATATAGATATAAAGAGATATAGATAGATAGATAATCAATTTATAAGCTGTGATAGCTTTTGCAGCATTTTTTAGTTTTATTTGAAGCCTTCAAAAATAAAGCGACACCTAGCGACGAAACATCCAACGCTCGTGGGAAAGCCTGTTGGGCTTCTTGTTGTGTATGCAGGTTTACATACACATGATAAATAAATGTTTTTGTGATCATCTCATTTATTTGACAAGGGTGTTGCTTGTTAAACTGTAAGTGGATTTAATATAGTTATTGAATACAAATCAAACCAAGAGTGAGATCAATTAGTTAAACTAATAGTGTTAATATTTGAATAGGCCCCGGGACACTTTGTACTTGAAAAGTTGGGCCCCGAGGTCAAAAAGGTTAAGAACCCCTGCTCTAGAGCAGCGGTTCCCAAACTTTAGGCCGCGCACCCCCTTCTACATCCCGACCGGGTTCACGCACCCCCAATCCCCCACACCTTAAAAAAAAAAGAAGCACCAGAGCCTATTTATAGAGCATAGAAATCGGACCAATGAGAGAACAGTTTGCTCGCGCGTGGTATTTGTTTACAATATTTAGTCCGCTGTTCAATGTTGCAGTGTGAACACAAACCGAACAAAGGGGCAACTGCAACATTGTATCATTAATCCCTGAATCAGAACAAAGCAAACGAACTGAAGGTGTGAAAATGCCCTGAAACACTGCAACAAAGTTTCAATAACTTTGTTACACAAGGCGTCACTTTTAAAGAGCAATAAGGATGGCGAGCACACACGCACAGGCTCAGAGGCAGATTATCACATTTAATTTACAATTAACCACACAGAATGAGACTGCAGTCGTTTTTGGCCGTTTTGTAACTCCTCCAATTTCAATATAAACAATGTAAGGGGCTTTTGACTGGCATGCTTGGTGTTCAGGTGGTGACGTAAATAAAAGGCTTCATACAGCTGTTAGCCAGAACCTCACTGCACACCACGCACTGTGGCTTTGGGCAATCTGCATTGCCAATCCAAGTGAAGCCCAGACACAGATCATTTATCATATTTCCTCTTTTTTGCCAGTCTGATGCTCACTCTCGTTTCCTCTTTTATCACCTTGACTCCGCGATGGGCCTATGTGCTCCCGATTAGTATGTGCAACCCTTCCTCCTTTTCGGTCTCCTCCGTCTCATCTTTCTCTGACTCCCGGTCTCTCCCCAATACACCTCTCCGTTCCTCTCGCCTCAGATTCCTCTCTCTCTCTGTCCCTCTCCTCTTTTATGACTGATGGCTTCAGATGTCCCACCTGACAGTTTCCCCGATTTCAGCCAGTTTAGCATATTTGCATGAATGTTGCTGAATGAATGAAGTTAGCTGTTAGCTGAGGTTAGCTGTACAAGCTAGGCTAGCTAGTGTGCGTAAGACAGTCTGGTGGTAGTGCATTTATTTATTAAAGTGTACATTTTAAATCTTACAAGGGGAATTTTTATAATTCATGTAACCGAGCGTCTTGGGTTTGTATATAAGGGCACTTATCATACAGTAATAACTGGAGTCGGGAATTAGACATCTTGCGTCAGCCCACGGCTAATCTATTATCGTTTTATCTTTGATTTGTATTCAATAACTATATTGTTACCTGTTCAACTCCACCCCTATTTTGGAGCAAAACTGCCTAAAATGACATACCCAAATTAAAATGGCTGTAGCTTCTGAACCACTGACTATATGCATCAAAAGTGTCAGAACACCTGTAGGTCATACAGAAACAGAGCAGTGGGCCTTTGGAGTCAGTAAAAATTGAAGCTTTTTGGCCGCATAAAATAAAAAAGTATCTTTCAGTATAAATAACTGCCGGTGGCTGTATCTGTACAGATAAAGGACAGTATAGGGCTGTAACTAAACTATCAGTGAACAACTGCCTCAAATTTGAAGAAGATTGGACAAAGTATGACCATTCTACAGTGTTTCTTCCATGAAGAGATCCAGGCGGAGCTCTAAAAGGACATTTGGAGACCCAAATGGACACATGGTAACCAAATGATATTCTGACACACTAAAGGTGTTTCTCCCTTTATATTGTGATTTTATATTATTTTCCTTTTATTTTTAGCCTTTGCAAATTGCAAAAACTATGTATATAATGTCGAAGACGTGGCATGTGAGTAGCGGACTTGCTGTGCGTAATGGCTGCGACAGAGTGCACGATCGAGTATGCCGGTAGCTCATTTACGCAAAGGTTATACGTTGGTTTACGGCTAAAGTAAGAAACAGTTAAGGTTTGCACTATAAGTACTAGCGTTTTCTAGTTCCATGGTAACATCCGCTAGCACATTGTAATGTCTTATGTGTCTTTCCGTCGAAACGCTGCAAGATCCGACTTGCAGCGGTTATGGCGACTTTAGACTGTGTGTTTGGGCTCCTTTTGTGAGAAATCCATAACAAATTAAAGAAAATAGATGTTTTCTTTGCAACGATGAGGATTTGGGGCATGCTGGGATACCAAACATGACCATGTTTTGTGACGTAGTTTGCGCAAGCAAGCCGTAGGAACGGAAGGGGGGGGGGATTGACGCTGGCGTCCTCGCGGAGTTGAACAGGCAAAACCCTTGTCAAATAAAATCATTATACTCTATTGATCCCTTTAAGGGGGAAATTTGTCTCTGCAGCCGACCCATCCCTGTATATAGGGAGCAGTGGGCTGCCAATGACAGGCGCCCGGGGAGCCTGGGGTTCAGTGTGGGTTCAGTGTATTGCTCAGGTACACTACGCCACGTGACACGTCCCAGTCTACCCTCCGTTCACAAAGCCGTACTTAAGAAAGTCAGAATTGTTCTTGCGCACACACTTCGACTTTTGGGGGTCTGTCACAGCTCTGCCCCTTCTCTCCCGTCTCTTTATTTCTCACTCGCCTATCAGCTCATTCAGTGCACCTGCCTCCCTTATCATCTCATCAGCCGAACTCCCATCACCTGCCTCTATCTAAATGAATGCATTTTATTTATATTGCGCTTTTCAATAATATCACAAAGTGCTTAACAGAGCAGACATTTAAAAGCATAAAAAACACAATGTGACCCTAGGGTCAATAAATTATAAACACAGAAAAGTAAAGAAATAAAATAAAAATGTAAAACATATTTTAAGAGCAGGTCTAGGACATGGGTTTACTTTTTACTCAAACGGCAGCCTAAAAAGGTGGGTTTTGAGCTGGCTTTTAAAAGTATTCACAGTATCTGCGAGGCGTAGAGTTGCAGGCAGAGCATTCCAGAGCCTCGGGGCCACTGCCTCAAAGGCTCGGTCACCACGGGTCTTAAATCGTGTGCGTGGGACTGACAGAAGACCTAGAGCGTTTGACCTGAGAGTGCGGGCGGGTGAATAGGGGCGAAGTAGATCAGCTACATAAGTCGGAGCCTGACCGTGAAGTGCTCTGTAAGTGATGGTGAGAATTTTGAAGTGCATCCTAGATGCTACAGGGAGCCAGTGGAGAGATCGGAGTACGGGGGTGATGTGAGACCGTCGATTTGTCCTGGTGAGTAATCTGGCGGCAGCGTTTTGGATGACCTGCAGACGGTTAAGAGCAGATGCACTGAGTGATGTAAAAAGTGAGTTGCAGTAGTCAATGCGCGAAGAGATAAATGTGTGTATGATCATCTCTAATTCAGGTGTTGCTACTACAGATCTCAGTTTAAACCCCTGCCTCTCAGTCACTCCTTGCCGGATCATTGCCATCTCTACCGGCTCGTCCTTTTCCCGGTTTCCCCCCTCGTCTCTTGTCTCGTCCTTGGATTCCCTGTTGTGTTCCTGTAAGTTTCCTGTTCTGATTTAATTATTTATTAAATACCTGCTTCACTCTACTTCTGGTCTTGTCTGCATTTGAGTCCTCCACCACAGATAGATAGACACTAAAGATTATGATGTACTGTATACTAACTTTGTAAATAAAATATATTCATTCACTGTTAAATATGCGCTATACTTGTAAAGCTTATATTGCGGAGTTGTGAGGTCACTGTAAGTAGGCCAAAAACGCCGAATGGGGCATTCCGTCACCCGTTCGTACGATAGAAACAGATACAGTGGCCCTGAAAGTAACACTTGCTTAAACCACCAGATTAGGGCGGAAACTGCCATCTTAGAGTAGGAGAAGAGCTCTTTTTATCTATTCACACAGAGACTTCAAAATAGTTTAGAACTGCACCCTTTTTCTGCACCTTAAGTGTTAACAATATGCTGTACATCAACATTTCACACACACTGACGTTCCAGAGAAGGCGGGTTCCGGACGTGAGCCATTGTGGGTGACGTTGCCTCGTGTTCCATCAGGCCATTTGAATGCTAGAAACAAATCCGCCTCTGCTTTGATTTTGACCAATGGCTCCACAAGGAGAACCAGATGACACGCCTGCGCTCTCTGTATAAGCGCTCTTAGGTTTCACTTTTGCACCTTTTGCCTTTTGCTAGGGGTCCGTGCACGTTTAACTGCTGGACATAATACTTCTGTCACAAATAAATGTTATTGCTTGAATTGAGCTAAACGCCTCGATCTCAGTCTGTTCACTCGATCTTCATTCATAACATGGTAGCAGAGTTTGGGTTCTAACGATCCAAGAGGATTTTTCATCGAGTAACAGACTTTCTTCTGTCGACAGAAAGAAAAGAGGGCGTTTCCCGAGAGGCTGGGAAGGCCGGTGGCCGACCGGAGCCATTCTGCCCAACTTGGGGAAACTGGTCAACAGCGCTGATTAAACATACGGTAGGCAGAGCCAATTTCACTAAAATCTGCATATTGACATTAGATGCTAAATTGAATTGACCAGGAGTACTGAAGTTGTGCGTATGAATTGCCTTGACTAAATTGCTAAGATAAATTACCTAGCATTGTGACAGGATTGTTGTGTCAGCAGTGGGATTTTTACTATAGAATGTACATGTGTGTGAGTGGATCTAACAGAAATTGAGGATTGTGAGCATTGTATAAGCTGGCATTGTGTTCACCGCGTAAGTTTTGATTGACTGTTCAGAGGTTACACAGCCGTGGCGAAAGCTTCGGTTCGCTGACCAATGACGGTCTGAAAGACTGAATTCCGGGCCACACTGTTGATTTATGCGAAGTTGCAAACTGAGGTTTGGATCAAGTATATAGAAATTGTTGTTGAAATACGCTGATGTGAAAGTAGTGTCTGGAGACTGCAAAACGCCATTTCCTTAAGGGACCACGTTCATGCATGTTGTACACTGTAAAACGAAGATCCATCTAGAGAATTTTAATTGAGAAAAATAAATTGATGAGGTTAAATTGATGAGGCTTGTGTACCAGTATTGCAGAAGTGGCAGTGTATGGGTTTGAATGCAGCATAGATGTACTCTGGGAAGACATCGATTCAATTGTAGCACAAGATATCGCCATTTCCTTAGGGACCGTGTTCGCACAAGGCGTACACTGTAAACAATAAGATCAATAGATCTTTCCTGACGAGGTTTGTGTGCGATTATTTGTGAAATCACGGCAGTGCATGGGCGATTGAGTGTTGAATAATGCCTATTAGGTATCCATTTCCTTCGGGGACCGTGCTCGTGAAAACGCTACAAGAACAGATCCATATGTGATTTGTGCGTATCGCAGTGACGGCAGTGTATGGTTTCAATTACTGCATCCAAACATTTTATATTGAAAAATTGAAATATGAAATTTCAAAAAAAAAAAAAAAAAAGAATTTTGGAAAAAAAAAAGAAAAAAAGAAAAAAAAACTTGAATTGAAAAGAATTTGGAAAAAAAAGAACACAAAAAGACATGGCTGGAGCTGTGGCTCCATCTGGTGGCTACTCAGAAGTACTGCGTGCAAAACTGAAAAAAGCAGTAACAGACTGGAGGCAAGACTGCATGGAAAAGAGACAAGACACATTGGGAAAACTGCATGAAATGATGGCAAGAGGAGGGATGGTGGAAGGCGGCCAGTCCACTACCTCCATCAGTCAACAACCTTCGGCTCTTCACCAACTATTTGACAAAACGAGTGGCTCAAGCACAGACTGCAGAGAGAAATCAAATGACAAATCAAACCAAGCGATGGGGGTTCGCTAACTCACTGAAGCAAGCCCGCAAAGACAGAGAAGAGGAACAGCGAGTGGCAATGATGGCACTAGGGATGGCCATGACAGATCGGATGCAGGTGGACATGCCAACCGGAAAAGAAAAAAAACCAGGTCCCGTCTGTCACTCAACATCAACCCCCTGGACGTCACCCCTACCACTCAAGCCCCGGTAGGTCTGGAAAAGGCTGCACAGGAAACGAGCCAAACACCTCTGGCCTCGGTTCCTCCCCCGCCCTCAACTAGCCTGTATCCAGCACTTCCTCCGGTTCCTCCCCCATACTCCATTCATATAAGCACCGGTGAGAACAGTAAAGGGAGGACTGCTCTCAGGAGCATTCCAGATGTCCCTGGATGAAGGGTGCACCATCGACACAAGCTCCACCTCAACAGAGCGAGCGATGAGAGACATGATGGAGAGGGTGAGAACATTGGAAAGAGCTATGACAAGAGTCCCCATAGACAAAGAAGATCCTACGACAGCAGAGAGAGGCCAGCAGGCCAAAGAGAATGAAACACAGGCCCAGCAACAGAGACAATTCGATCAGGACTGCATTCAGCAACTTCACGACGACCTCGCTGCCACAACACCTTGCCCCATGCACTCAGAAGAGACCTATGTGACAAGCAACCTGTACCATGATCCTAAAGCCGGAAGACAGCCATCACAAAGGAACTCAAGCGGACCAACCACATTGGAGAAGCTCTCTGTCCTGCTAACAGAGGCGGAAGTGCTACAACAGACTCTGAACTCAGTTATAGCCCACACCAGCCACTGTGACAGACCGGTGGCAGTGCCAATGTATGCGGTGTCAGGCACTCTACAAGGAGAAGTTTTCCCCCTCAAGACAGGGACTGGAGTTCCACTCCCCCAACATGCCATGCAACTTCGGTCTCAGGGCCAGCACCAACGAGAAGGAACAGAGCAGAGTGTTCGTGGTGCATATCTGACCAGCATGATACAACAGCTTCCATCCCTCCATGCAGGAGCTGATCCGTGGATTGAGCTCACGGAAGCTTTGACTGCTGGCCGCCAGCTGGCAGTGGGCGACCTGAGAGCACTTCTCTCCCGCTGTCTGGACCCATCCCAGTGTACTGCCCTACTACACATGGCAGGCGCTGGTGCGGCACCAGATGCCGACCCCTTTGATCAACATCGTACAGCGTTGTGGCAGCAGCTCAGAACCAAGTTCCCCACTCCAGTGAACCAAGGCGCAGTGGCAGCATTCATCTGGACCCCGGGAGAGTCTCCACCCCTGTATCTGGCCAGAGCAGAACGGGTGTGGCGCCAGGCCTTCAGAGAGCCACATGATGGAAGCGTTACCACAGTGGCACTATGGCGTGCAATGATTAAACGAGGCCTCCCTGATGGACCTCGCCAGTGCATGGATGCAGTGGTTGGCCTAGAAGCAATGACACAAGACATGTGGAACGCCCAGCTCCGAGATTACCTCTCTAAGTACATTCAAACTGAGGCGGTTGGCGACACAGAAATTAAGACCTTGCAGAAGGCCCTACTCAAGAAACAACTCAAAGAACACGACGCGGCTGAGGCCGCCGCGAAATCTAAGGCTAAACAGCAACAACAGCTGGTAGTCCAACCTGCACCGGCTCCACCTCCAACGGCACCTACTCCCTCTGTCCCACTGGAGGCCATGATGGCTATGATGTCAGCAGGCGGTGAACAGTCACGCCCATGGGTCCCTCAGGGCCAATGGGGTGGAAGAGGAGGAGCCAGAAGAAGAGGAGAGCCTGGAGGCAGAGAAGCGTCCTATTTCTGCTACAACTGTGGGAAACCGGGACACTTCGCAAGACACTGCAGGGCAGCGCCACAGCAGACACAGAGAGGAAGAGGACAATACTCCAGAGGAGGAGGCGGACATGGCCATGACGGACAAAGACCACAGCAAGGGGCCCATCAGGCTCCTTGGGACGAGGAACATGGTCCCCAAGGCAGGGCCCATGCCACACAGGCAAACAGTCAACAACAATGGCCTGGAGGCTACAACAGCCCTCCCTATTGACACGCCCCTCAACTACTGGAGTCACACACTCTACATTTCGGCCTCACCAGCGAACCTTTAATCAGGTGCTCAGTAAATGGACAGGATCACATCTTCCTCGTCGATACTGGAGCCACATATTCGAGTGTGATGACCACGCAGCCGTTGTCGGACCGGTTTGTGTCAGTGATGGGAGTTTCTGGCACTCCAGTTCGACAATTTTACACCACCCCTCTCCCAATCACATTTCAAGATGCAACCCTGACGCACAGCTTTCTCTCTGCTCCAAATTGCCCAGTCAACCTGCTAGGACGCGATCTGATGACTCGCCTCAATCTGAGCATCTGGCTGAACCAAGAGGGTGTACATGTCTCGTCCAACCCACCAACTAGTATGTTGTCCATGCCAGTACGCATTCTCTCCCTTGCTCCCGCTATAGAGACGGTGTCCCACACAGATGAAGAAGTTTACTGGCTACGCTGTCTTCAAACTGGCCCCCAGACCCCTGCCATCCAATACTGGTTTAACATTCTCAAACCAAAAATCACTCAGCATTTCCCATACAAAACCCCTGGACCACGTCCACTGCACTCTAAATGTCACACCAGATCCCGACGACCCCTACACAGAAGACTGGGATGAAAACATGTCTCACCTTAGACCCACCATTCAGTGTCTACACATCTTTTGTGGCCAAGAAGGAGTGGCATCAAGCGTCATTCTATCTCCCTTCCTTCGCTCATGGTATCAGCTAGATGCGGACTCATCACCCCATGTCACTATAGCTGTTGGTTTTGGCCATGAGGCCAGAGGTCTGGGACCTATGATCAAGAGAGCACTAACTCTCACTTGGGAACCAACCCCTACAGAAGGTCTGCTCAAAACCAAGGAGGAGACCATGTGGAGATGGACAGCCCCTGACACTGTTGAACACACATTACCGGAGCACCTCCCTTTGCCTCGTCACCATGGCAAATAGTGTTCAGATCATCCAGCTACAACTGCCTGTTTGGCTCAGGTCCCAGGAAGGTTGTGGACCTCAGGGGCCTATGACGTTGGCCGCCTGACTACGGAACCCATCAAAGTCACATTCACAGACCCACATCAGCTTCCTGTGTACAGACCCCAATATCGTCTGAAAAAAGAACAACTGGAAGGCATTTGGCCGACGATTGAAGGCCTGCTCCAAGCCGGAGTCATCTACCCCACCTCATCAGAGTTCAACACTCCCATACTTCCGGTTCCAAAGGCAGGAGGAAAAGGCTGGAGAATGGTCCAGGATTTCCGCCCGTGAACAAAATCACGGTTCCAACAGGTCATCCGGTTCCAGATCCTCATCTCTCTCTCAGCAATTTGAGCCCTGCACACACCCACTTCACAGTAGTTGATTTGGCCAACGCTTTCTTCAGTGTCCCACTGCACAAAGACTCTCAGCCCATCTTCGCCTTCACCTTTAATAATCAGCAGTATACGTATGCCTCCCTACCCCAGGGCTACAGGTGCTCCCCAGGTCTATTCAACCACCACTTACGCCTTCATCTTGCTGACCTCGCCCTCCCAGTAGGCGTAGTTCTGATTCAATATGTCGATGATCTGCTTTTGGCAGCAACGTCAGCAGCTCTCTGCCTCGATTCCTCTGTCCGACTCCTCACTCTATTGGCCGAAAAGGGCTACAAGGTCAAACGTTCAAAGGTACAGTTCACCAGACGCCAAGTGTTGTTTTTGGGTCGCAATGTTTCATCAGACGGTCAAGGCCTGTCGCACACGCACAGGGCCACCATCCTGCAACATCCCCAACCGCTCACTGTTGCCGCTCTCCTCTCATTTCTGGGTTTAACAGGCTACTCACGAGCCCATATCCCAGACTACACCAACATTCTCAGAGAGATGTTGAAGGAAGTGGGCACAAGAAATCTTACTGCCACCCTCACATGGACAAAAGAGGCTGAAGCAGCCTTCTCCCACTTGAAGCAAGCACTTGCACATGCCGCGGCACTCATGTCCCCAGACTACTCCCTACCGTTCCACCTTGATGTTTCTGAAAGAGACAGCCTACTCAATGCTGTACTCTTCCAGAAAAACGGGGGTGAAAGACAGGTACTGATGTATCATTCATCAAAACTGGCCGCTGTGGAAAATGGTCAATCCACGTGCGCAAGATATGTTGCAGCAGTGGCAAAAGCAATTGAAAAAACTTCTCATTGTCATGGGCCATCCACTGGAAGTACACACGCACCATGGCGTGGCAGCGTTTCTGATGAGTAAAGAATTCACGTTCAGTGCCGCAAGAAAAACAGATTCAACACACTTGCACCATGCCACACATCACCTTTGTGCCAGCCACAAGAAATATGTCGGCTAACTTTACGGATGGACAACCACATGTGTGCGAGGAAGTTGCAGTACAAGAAAACAAATTGAGATCGGATCTCCAGAACATTCCCCACCTCACAGCTGAAGCCTGGCTCTACACGGATGGTTGCTGCTATAAAGGAGAAGAAGGGAACATTGCATCCTATGCAGTGGTCCAACAGAAGAGTGATGGCTATCACCAAACAGTGGAGTCAGGGATTCTGCCACAACCCGCTTCAGCACAACTAGCGGAAGTGGAAGCACTGATTCAGGCTCTGAAGTGGAGCACGGACAAAATTGTAAATATCTTCACAGATTCGGCTTACGCCCACATCGATGGCCCTGTATGGCGAAGACACAACTTCACCACTTCAAATGACCACCCCATAAAACAGCTATGAGAAGGCTGGTAGAAGCAATCCAACTACCAAAGGGGGTGGCCATCATGAAATGCAAAGGACATGACACAATCAGATCACGAATCAGCGCCGGTAATGACGCGGCAGACAGAGCAGCTAAGAAAACTGGAGGCTACACACCTCGCCAAATGGTTATGAAGCCAACATCCGGCCCACCTGAGCTTACCATCGAACACATCAAAGATCATCAAAAGAAAGCAGGACCTTATGAATGGTCCGAATGGACACGGAAAGGAGCCTCAAAAGACAAAGGTCTGTGGAGAGCCCACGACGGCAGAGTGGTTGCCTCAGCAGAACTGTGTGCAGCACTCCTACCAGGGGCCCACGGACCTACACACGAGGGAAAGAAACGGACATTGGACAATTTAAAACAACTATGGTGGCATCCATATGGTGCGATGAATGTCAAATTTGTGGAAAATACAACCCAAGAAAACCATTCAAGACACCGATGGGATCTTATCCCGTGCCCTCTGCCTGTTTCCAAGACATCAGCATAGATTATACAGATATGGGACCAGAGAACAGAGTGCAGGGAAAGAGGTACATCTTGGTAATGGTAGACAGATTTTCAAGATGGGTGGAAGCAATTCCCACCAAGAGAGAAGACGCGCAGACAGTTGTAAAGTGGCTGCAGACAGAACTGATTCCCCGTTACGGAGTGCCGAGATGCATCCGCTCTGATAACGGATCACACTTTAGCAACACCATGCTCGCACAGGTAGAGCAATTTCTGGGAATCACACACCGATTCGGGTCAGTCTATCACCCGCAATCTCAGGGCCGAGTGGAACGAGCGAATCAGAGCCTTAAGGCCAAAATTGCCAAAGTTTGCGTGGGCTCCAAATTAACATGGGTTGAGGCCCTGCCCCTGGCCCTTATGGCCATGAGGTCCGGAAAAGGGGGAGAAACACATCTCTCCCCACACGAGATCATGACTGGCCGGTCGATGCCAGGTCCACCCAGAGATGGAGGTCATATGCCACCTCTGGATGTACAGCAGATTGAAATGTCTTCTCTTCTCTTGCTGAAGCTCTCTCCAAGCAGATCGAGAGGACTCGAGCAGTACCTGAAGCAGCGGCAGCTGGAAAGCAGATACAAGTAGGTGATTGGGTCAGGGTCAAGGTTCACAAGCGGACTGACCCCAGGTGGACTGGGCCATACGAGGTGGAGGAGGTTACTTCACACTCGGTCCAGGTCAAGGGCAAATCAGGCGCCCCTTGGCACCACCTGACACATTGTGTCCCAGCACCGGTACCAACCAGAACACTGGGAGAAATTCGCACTAATTTGGAAAATGCACCGAGAGTCTAGACGCTCTCTAGGGGCCCCTCATGTAGACCCCGCCGAGGTGAAGAAAACTATGATGGGGGTGGGGGTGGGTATGGGGATACTTGCTGCCCTCATGTTGTGGGGACTACAAACCATGTATCAGACACACCAGCACCCATCTAATTATACCGCCCCTTTCCCGAATCAGACTTCTAATTCACCTGCCCCTTTTCCCTGTCCATCCCCGATGACTCACAGCCGAACAAGACGCAACACCCCAACATTGGTCCATACAACAGCATGTAGATCCAAACTCGTTCTGAACTACACAGCCGGTTCCACCAGTGCATACACATTTGATTTGTGCGACGTTGTAACCTGTAACGGCAATATAAGGGGTTGGCGGGGCTATAATGTTTATCTTTGTGGCACACCCCCAATAGTGAAAAGCTGCGAGACTAGCGGCACGGCCCGACCAGTTACGGGCGGGTGGTGCAGTCATTGGGGTCTTGTAACTAAGTACACCGGAAGATGGGTCCCCAATGGTTTGACAACCACCAGCCCAGCGTATAGGTGGTGGAGCAAAATTAGCCTACAGAGAGATTTTAGCGCCACAACTAACCCTCTTACCCTCTCGATAAACAACATCACAGCAAGTCTTTACGGTAACACCAGGGCATGGTTCATCTTAGGTGTCGACATCGCACACAAAGATCCCTTGGTCGGTATCCAGATCAACATATTCCCCCAGGTAGAGAACGAACACACCCAGCCCACGTCTGCCCTAGCATTGGCATCTCCAGCTGCCACCACTCCCGTAGTGTTTTCTCAAGATTATACTGGAATGACTCCCCTGCAGGTCTTGCGAAGGTCCACAGGTTATGGCAATGATAATGTTTGGTTAAATTGGATCACTGATAATGCTAACAGACAAAATATGACAGGGTGCGTGGCCTGCGCCTCCGCCCGACCTGCCATGTTCACCGAACCAGCCCCTCTCTACCCGCAAACTGATCCTCAGGGCTATGCCTGTATGATAGATCTCACACGACAAGCTACGCCCACAAATTGTGCCACACTTGCCGCGATATTTCCACCTATCGTAAATGAAACAAAATTGGGCCAATTTTCCGCCATGAGAGGTCAGGCTAACAGGTACATGTGTTTTAATTTCACAGCAGTCAGACCACAGCTGAATGTGGGCAAAATTTCCCCTGATTGGTGTAATGAGACCCGCGATGGCTCAGACATTGGGCCCTGGGCCAGAGCAGGTTTATTCTACTGCTGCGGAGACCTGCGCTTGGTACCTAGAATAGAAGCTAGCAAAACCGTCGGAACTTGTGCAATGGTCAGACTCGGAATGCCCCTTACCCTAATAGGTCGTAGATTAGCACGAGCGGACGGTCTAGCCGTTTCTCTCACCAAACGCAGAAGGCGACACATCATCAAGCGAGAAGTTGCCTCAGGCTCCTTCGAGCTTACTGGAGGCCCCACCTATATAGACTCAATAGGCATCCCACGAGGCGTTCCTGACGAATACAAACTAGCTGACCAAGTCGCCGCAGGTTTTGAAAACATTCCCATAATCGCAGCCTTCTTTCCGATCACTCCCAACAAAAACGTGGACCGCATAAACTATGTCCATTACAATGTCTTGCGTCTTGTTAACCTCACTAGGGACGCTGTTGAAGGCTTAGCCGCACAACTCGCGCCGACCTCTCTTATGGCTATGCAGAATAGAATGGCTTTGGACATGTTGTTAGCTGAAAAAGGGGGTGTCTGCTTAATGTTTGGAGAAATGTGTTGTACCATCATTCCGAACAACACTGCCCCAGACGGTTCGGTCACTCAGGCCTTAAATAGTCTGCGCACCCTCTCGGAAGAAATGCATGCGGCATCAGGCATAGACAATCCCTTCTCTGATTGGATGGAATCCATGTTTGGCAAATGGAAGGCCCTCATCATGTCCATAGCGGTTTCCATCGCGGTTTTCTTAGCTATTCTCATCACCTGTGGCTGTTGTTGCATCCCCTGCCTCCGAACTTTGATAGGCCGTCTTATTACCACAGCTCTCTCCAAGGAAAGGCAGCCGCCTCCACATGGTGCTTATCCACTGTTGAATGGAGACCTGCCGGCCCCTGACCCAGAGGGGTCATGGGACCAGGAAGAAGAACCAGAGTTGCGTTCATTGACTAACTCCCAGTTAGACGACGACACACCAGTCTAAGAAGTTCACACCTAGCAGGTGTGAAAAGGGGGATTTGTAAATAAAATATATTCATTCACTGTTAAATAATATGCACTATACTTGTAAAGCTTATATTGCGGAGTTGTGAGGTCACTATAAGTAGGTCAAAAACGCCGAATGGGGCATTCCGTCACCCGTTCGTACGATAGAAACAGATACAGTGGCCCTGAAAGTAACACTTGCTTAAACCACCAGATTAGGGCGGAAACTGCCATCTTAGAGTAGGAGAAGAGCTCTTTTTATCTATTCACACAGAGAATTCGAAATAGTTTAGAACTGCACCCTTTTTCTGCACCTTAAGTGTTAACAATATGCTGTACATCAACATTTCACACACACTGACGTTCCAGAGAAGGCGGATTCCGGACGTGAGCCATTGTGGGTGACGTTGCCTAGTGCTCCATCAGGCCATTTGAATGCTAGAAACAAATCCACCTCTGCTTTGATTTTGACCAATGGCTCCACAAGGAGAACCCGATGACACGCCTGCGCTCTCTGTATAAGCGCTCTTAGGTTTCACTTTTGCACCTTTTGCCTTGGGTCCGTGCACGTTTAACTGCTGGACATAATACTTCTGTCACAAATAAATGTTATTGCTTGAATTGAGCTAAACGCCTCGATCTCAGTCTGTTCACTCGATCTTCATTCATAACAACTTATATACACACACACACACACACACACTTGTACTCACCATTAACAGCCGGTCTCCTACTTGTAGCCGGCCATCCTTCTGTGCTGCCCCGCCGTCGATTATCTTGGTGACGTATATGCTGTTGTCACCAGGGATGTGCTGGTTTCCAACTCCACCTGCGATACTGAAGCCAAGCCCTGTGTGTTTGCATATATGAAAGTAGTTGGTTAGTTTCTGAGTTGTATGTATGAGAGATTTATGTTAGCATCAGACAATACCATAATGATCATGTATCAAGCTAAACAGCATATGTATCTAAATATTTTTACTTTTATTGGGCCGAGGAAAACCCTGTTCGAAACCAGTTCAGCTAAACTTGAGACATGGTCAAAGAACATATATGTTAGTGTTGGGCAAGTTAACGTGACAATGCAGTCATTAATTAACGCAGACAATTATATTATCGCACGTTAGTACAGATTTCTATTTTTATTAATTAAGCTGACATTTTTAACACAAGAACCGGGCAGCGAGCGGTGAACAGCTGTGATTGTGTGGCGTCACTTCCTGCTGCCGACCCCCCCCCCGGGTGACACGCCCGGTCCGGAACCCCCCTTCACTCAGTCACTGTCCCTCCTGTCTCACACACATGCGCAATCGTCTCGTTACAGGAACGACGAGCGGTGAACAGCCGTTTGTGTGGCGTCTCTTCCTGTTTCCTTGACCTACATTCCCCTGGGTCCTAAGTCCCTCCATGTACAGCTTCTTATCACCCTCTATGTACAAACGTACACATATTACGGTAATCAGCGTGGCATGTGTCTGACCCAAAAAAGCAATGATTCATTTAAATTCTTTTTTTAAGTGTTTGTAATGTTTGATAGATAGATAGATAGATAGATAGATATAATAATTTAGATAGCCCTAAGAATATAAAAACATGACGTAGATAGGTTTGAAGTTTGCAAGGTGTATATTTCAAATTGCATCTCTTACACACGTGAAGATAAAGTTTTGAACATCGGCTGAATATCAGAATCATTATAACTGCTGCTGTGTAAAGAGAATACTGCTGTTAAAAAGCACCTTATTTGTTTAACGTGTTTGCAAACCAAACTTTATTGCACTTTTGTTCATATAGCAGTACTTTTAAAATAAAAGTGCGCAATACACTCGTTTTGAATTCATTATTGAACGTGACGCATAACAATGCAATTAATCGCAAAACAATCATGCGATTAAAAATGTATTTATTTTACTTTGCCTTACACAAAATACGATGCATTAACAGTGACCACTGACATGAAATCAATCAAATTACCGCTCCTGTAAGGAGTGAATATGATCAGTCAAGTGTGTGTCTGAGCTCACCTTTTGGTCCTTTGATGAGTTTGATCTCAATGATGGTCTCGAGAATTGGCCTGCGGCGCCGCACATACAGCCGGACAATAGAACCTGCATCCTTCAGGGCTTCTACTGCCTTACTGTGAGAGACTTCAGACACGTCGGAGTCGTTCACCCGCAGGATGCAGTCGTTTACTCTGCAAGAGGAACAGTGTGCATCAATGTCACTGTCACATCCGAGGGGCCGATCTGAGACTCAAGCGCAGACACAGACACTGGAGACAAGGTGAAGTTGAAAAAAGGTTCTTTACTTAAAGTCAAACAAACTGAAAGAGACTCCAACAGGGAGCGGGAAAAAATCCAAACAGAATACAAAAAGGCAATGTCACAAAAAAACAAAGGTACAAACCAGGAGTAAACGCTAGAGCACAGCGCAAACACGAGGGAGACAAAACACTGGGACAGACCGGGGAACGAACAAGGACGATCTCACAACCAGAACAGGGAAAGCAGGGGAGTATATATTTGTGGGGTGATGAGGAGAGTGAAGGCAGCTGGGTGGACTGGGCAGGTGAGTAGGATGAGTGTAATCAGGGGAAACACACACACAGGAACACGGGACAAAGCCTAAACCATGACAGTCACAAAGCAACAAAAAAATCTCCTTTGACGAATAACTTAAAACACATTTCAAAAGACACACACACATACGTGAAATATATCTAACGCTGTTATAACTCTGGTTGACAAGAACAGGGGATTGACTGAATTTAAATCTGTCCAGGGTGACGATTGCAGAGGGAAGTAACTGGTAAAACAGTGTAAGGAGTGTTTGTAAGGCTGATTCACAGCAGTTGTAATGACTTGTATTTTATTTGTGGGAATTACTGCCACCTGGTGTTAACTTAAAGTGTTACAGTTATTTGCCAGTGTATTATATGTGTGGCACATGTGACAGGAAGTAACTTATTCCTTTTCCTGGTTTGGTCACAACATGGCTCCGTTGTACTGGAGTAATTGTGCAATAGAATCTTTATCCATCCTGCATTTTCTGGCCCTCTGAGTGGCAATGCCAGTGAGTATAATTTACTTTTATAGCTTTAGGTATTTCTGAGGGTTTATTTTGTTAGTTTATTATTAGAAATAGTTTGATGACATGTGCAACATGTAACTTCTGAATATACGTAGATGGCACAGCAATTTATGTTTCCATTGTTATTATACACATTATATGTGTATCATATTATATTATATTTCATCAAAACTAATATGTGATCGTATGTTTTTTACCTGTTTTGTAGTTTCACACTTCTTCATATTAAAACCTGTCCATATACAACACGCTGGTCTGTTCCTTGGAGGAAAAGTATGACGAAGAGTTTAGCTGACTGCAAAGACCAATACAAGACACAGAGTCGACATTGAGTCGGAGCAGAACAGCAGTCACTTTGGGAAAAGTATTTTTAAGGTCAAACAAACTTTAACTTTTATGAATTCACATGATGTTTACTATTTTTATTAAGAGCTGTTCTATCACAATGAGGGGTGTCACCATTTACAGGCATTGATCAAAACCATGATATTTAAAAATGAAATATTTATATCATATTAATAATATATATATGATATTGTGTAATAATCCAGCACATCTTAAATAACTATTATATATATTGTTAAAGTTAGACTCTCTTCCCTAGCCTTGTATTTTGAGTGTAATTCATTTGCTGAAAAAGAGACAAAACACAAAATAAACAAAGTTAAAGATGAATTTGAATGATAGCATCATTATTATTTCAAATTTTCTTCAGATATCGTGATATTATCGTGAATTATTTTGACCACGATAATCATGTTTATCATAACAGCTCTAATCACAGTTAAGATGAGACAATGTTAAGAACAACTTTATGGTTAGAAAACAGCAACGACACAACAAATGAACTAACATACTAACATGTTCACAGTACAGCCAGAGTAGTTATATTATTTGCGTCTCCCTGTAGACACACACACATTTGATGACAGAGGAGACTGTGTGTGTTTGTTGGCTGCAGATCCTATTTACTGTGCAGTGTTGACCCATGTGCTCGCATATGAGTTTTAGATCGCAGGCTGTGTTGTGCATATTACACCCTGTTTATTGTAGCTGTATGTCTGGGATGTAGAGACAGAGTGGCCACACTGAGTTCCAGCACACCAGTGTGTAAATATCTGAGTCAGCAAGCGGCTCAGTTTTAATACCCCTGAGGTGTTGACCAAATCATCCATGAATGAATGAATGAAATTTATTTATAGAGAGCTTTTCACAGACATAACATCACAAAGTGCTTAACAGAGCAGAAGTTTAAAAGCATAAAAAACACAATGTGACCCTAGGGTCAATAAATTACATACACAGAGAAAAATAAAAAATAAATAAATGAAAAATAAAATAAAAATTTAAAACATATTTTAAGAGCAGGTCGAGGACATGGGTTTTTACTCAAACGGCAGCCTAAAAAGGTGGGTTTTGAGCTGTTTTTTAAAAGTATTCACAGTATCTGCGAGGCGTAGAGTTGCAGGCAGAGCATTCCAGAGCCTCGGGGCCACTGCCTCAAAGGCTCGGTCACCACGGGTCTTAAATCGTGTGCGTGGGACTGACGGAAGACCTAGAGCGTTTGACCTGAGAGTGCGGGCGGGTGAATAGGGGCGAAGTAGATCAGCTACATAAGTCGGAGCCTGACCGTGAAGTGCTCTGTAAGTGATGGTGAGAATTTTGAAGTGTATCCTAGATGCTACAGGGAGCCAGTGGAGAGATCGGAGTACGGGGGTGATGTGAGACCGTCGATTTGTCCTGGTGAGCAATCTGGCGGCAGCGTTTTGGATGACCTGCAGACGGTTAAGAGCAGATACACTGAGTGATGTGAAAAGTGAGTTACAGTAGTCAATGCGTGAAGAGATAAATGTGTGTATGATCATCTCTAATTCAGGTGTTTATATTACAGATCTCAGTTTACTGATATTTCTTAGATGGAAGAAACATGATCTGGACAGCTGCTTAACATGGGGGTCAAACGACATGGATCGATCAAAGAAAATCCCTAGATTGCGCAGGTTGCAATCGGCAGCAGAGGAGAGTGGACCAATACTCTGCCTGATCATGGGGACAAACTCATCTGGAGCAATAACTAGGACCTCCGTCTTAGTGTCATTGAGTTGTAAGCTGTTTTCTGCCGTCCAGTCTCTGATGGCATTGACACAGTCCAGGAGCCTCGTTAATGTGAAGGCCTCGCTGGGTTTAAATGACAGATGGAGTTGGATATCATCTGCATATAAATGATAGGACACATTATAACTTTTTATAATCGGCCCCAAAGGTAACAGATAAAGGGAAAATAACAGAGGCCCCAGAACCGAGCCCTGCGGTACGCCACAAGACAGTGGAGAGGTAACGGACACAAAATCACCCACAGAGACATTGAAACTTCTGTCATTGAGGTAAGATGTAAACCAGTCTAACGCTATGACAGATATGCCCACCCAATCACGTAGCCTCTTAATCAGGATGTTATGGTCTACAGTGTCGAATGTAGAACTGAGGTCCAGAAGAACTAACACAGAGCAGTCACCTGTATCAGCACACATGAGAATGTCATTTGAAACCCTCAGGAGAGCGGTTTCAGCAGAGTGTTGCTTACGAAACCCAGACTGGAATTCGTCGTACATGTTGTGCCTCTCTAGTGCAGCAGTACGTTGTTTGGCCACCACTTTCTCTAAAATTTTGGACAGGAAAGACAGTTTTGATATGGGCCTGTAGTTCATGAGCAAAGCTGGATCTAAGTTTGGTTTCTTTAATATGGGCTGGATAGTGGCATGTTTGAAAGAGGAAGGGACAATTCCTGTAGACAATGAGGAATTGACAATAGATGTTACTGCAGGGCCAATAATTAGCAGAACTTTCTTAAATAGAGAGGATGGTATTATATCCAGAGGGCAAGATGATGGCTTTGTTTTGTTAATAAAGTCCATCAGGTCTTGAAGGCTGATAGGCTGGAAAGAGTCCAGAACAGCAGGAGATTGCGAGGAGCTACATGTAGATGAACAAATCCCAGGCTGAATACCAGACCTAATACCTGTTACCTTATCATTAAAATAGGTAAGGAATTTGTTGCAATCGTCAACAGAACAGCATGGTAATGTAGAGACAGACGGTGAAACAATTCTCTAAATTGTGTCAAACAGAATCTTGGGATTTCTCTTTGAGGAAGAGATTAAGTTGGCAAAATAAGCAGTTCTAGCTTCCTTTACTCCAGTATTAAAGAAAACTCTGAGGTCTTTGAGATATGAGCGATGCACTTCTAGCCCAGTGGCTTTCCAGAGCCGCTCTGTCCTGCGACACTTCTGTCTCAGGCTGCAGACAGCGTCTGTCATCCACGGAGAAGTGTTGCAGGCAGCCCTGGTCCTTTCCTTAAGAGGTGCCACTTTAGCAGAAGTGCATAGAGAACTGATCAGCTGTACTCTGAGTAATAATGCGAGAGTGGAATGTTTGTTTCAGACACAAGGGGTCAGCATTGACAGAAAGATCAAAGAAAATGCATTTATGGTCACTGATCAGTAGGTCCTCACAACGGGTATTATCAATATCAAGACCCAGAGAGAACACAAGGTCCAAGGTGTGACCACCCCTGTGAGTGGCACCAGAAACATTTTGCGTGAAATTAAAAGATTCAGTAATATTGAGAAACTCAGTGGCTATACAGTCTGTGGTATCATTGA
Organism: Melanostigma gelatinosum; assembly: GCF_949748355.1. Taxonomy (NCBI): domain Eukaryota; kingdom Metazoa; phylum Chordata; class Actinopteri; order Perciformes; family Zoarcidae; genus Melanostigma; species Melanostigma gelatinosum. The sequence goes on along the minus strand of NC_136647.1, from coordinate 25,127,428 downwards.
TATGCAGATTAAAATCACCAACCAGAAGCACTTTGTCTAGCTTGATAATAGAGGTCAGAAAGTCTGTGAACTCTGATAAAAACTGACCTGCAGGACCTGGAGGTCGGTAAATTAAAAAACAGTAAAACGGCTTTAGCCGGCCCACTTTAGTCAGCTGTAGGTCAAAAGTAGCATAGGATTCTGTGCTCCCCAATTGGCAGGAAAACTGATTCTTCCAGACCATGGCGAGACCTCCACCGCGGCCTGTCAAACGCGGTGTCCCAACATAAGAACAGTCCACAGGGCAGCGTTCATTGAAATGGATGCATTCCATATTCCGTTGCCAGGTCTCAGTCAGAAATAAAAAAAAGCCAAATTATGACTTGTGAACAAGTCGGTTAGGTAGTGATGCTTGTAGGGGATGAATGCGGCTGATGAATGATCGTAGAGGAGTGACAGAGGTCAGTGGATCCAGGATCATGTGTGCCAGGTGTAAACAGTCACTCATGTGAATGGGAGTGAACAGCATGCTGTAAATTAGCCGCTAGCAGGCGGCTACCTAGTTTGTTAAAATTAATACCATCGTTCTTGAAAACAGAAGAGCGGCCCCAAAACAGATAAAAATTGTCAATGAAGCTCATGTTGTTGGTCCTGCAGGCGGCCTGGAGCCAAGTGTGGAGGCTGAGGACTCTGCTGAACCGCTGTGATCCACGGCCGAGTGTTGGACTTGGACCACTGATAAAAGCAGACAGTCCACAGCTTGAACCTCTTATCACTCCTGTAAAATTTGCCTAAAACGCCTAACCAATGCGTACCCAAAGTAAACTGCACAGCTCTTATTGAACCATTGGGAGTAGATGTATGGTTTTAATCTTTTTTGAAAGGGAACACTCTGTAGTTTCTTCCCAAACCGTCAGAATCACTGTAAGTGCTACTGGCATTGAGTTATATAGTTTACCACACACGGAAACAGAAGGCTTTTTTTCTGCCTGGATTTCTTTTAGCCAACAGATTGCAGCAGTTATCTATGGCTGGCACTTAGGAGCTTAGCTTCACAGCGAAGTGACTGCAGGAAGTCATAGGACCCGGAACACATTGAAATTTGATAACAATACGACAGAAAATAAATATTTTACACGTGGTTTACTAAGAGTACGTCCGCGTAAATGTGCATTTGGGGGCTCGTAGATGCCACGTCAAAATCAGAGAATACGATACACTACGTGTAAGAGCCATATGAGACTTGATAAGATGTCTTAAGTGATTTGTGTAACAAACATGTGGAAATGCTCCTTTAGTTGCATTATTGACTACGTCACAGCTAACAGCCCTCAGTTGAGGTTATTCAGTCTGCGGAGCAACATAGTTTTTTAACTGTTGTGCTACCGCTGTGACAAGTTGAGCAAAGAATGTATCTTGTAACTTTATTTTGTTACGTAAACCTGTTTTTAAATGAAGCTACTGCCTACGAAGATTCATTACGAGTCAAGCTTATTGCCAAGCCCAGACTGTAACAGTAGTGGTAATGTGGACAGGGAGAAGATTGCCGCTACACTGTGTCCGAAAATCTAACCATAGTTTGTTTATGTCGATATATGGTTATCTACAACGTATTTAACCATTGTCAACTTTCACCGATTCTTGAAAATTCTTACCAACTACACTCTGCACTTCAAGATACGTGACGACAACCTTACTCGCGGTGTGAGATTTGACTTTGCAGATATTTCCCAACATGCTGGGATATATGCAAATTACAGCGTTCTCTTCGTAATTTCATTGGCTTTAACGAAGCTGAGTTTGAACATGATCTGTTTCCAATTGGCTCGAACGGTACCCAAAGAAGAGAGGCGGGTATTGTCTTTCAAAGCGGACTCTCGTTGGCTGTTCCAGAATGTGAACAGGCTATAGAAGCTCCTATTAGGTCAAATGAGGTGTCTATCTAACCGGCGGACTTGCCGGCATCCATCTTGAAACACTGAGACACTTAACGTAACGATGGCCTGCCTCGGTCGGCGCTAGCTGCTATTGGCCTGTCTCGAACGATTCCGTCGTGACGCCCTTTCCGGTCATTACGCTGTCATTTTCTTCGGCGATCGCCAACCAAACGTAAATAATATTAATTCATACATATCAAATAATCTCTGTGTCAAATTTCATGAATATATATGGACGTTTATATGTCTAAATACTATAGGAAAGTGACTTTGATGAGAGAAAGCAGAAAGAACGCTCGGGCGACGCTTAAACAGCTCAAACGGAAATTAAGGAGCTTTTATTGCATCATTTGGAGTTGTTTAAGCGCGATATCTTATTGTGAAGGACAGAACTACGGTCCCGGATGTGTTGACAGCATTGATGGTCATTTTTGACCATCAGCGAATATCCCCGAAAAACCAGCAGCAGCCAGTGTTTACAACGAGGATAGAAGTCCGTACGGATTAGGCCAAGAGCAGTGCACGGCTAATTCACCCGTGTTAGCATCGTTTTAACGACTCTGGTAAAGGCAAAGCTAACTGTAATAATTACAACAATATTTAGTTTGAAAGGTACGAAGTTTAACTTCAGTTTAACACCATTAAATCAACTGAAAACATTACACGATCATTTTTATCAACATTGTAAGTGAATTGTATTGAAACATTAGCTAAAAACTGTCCGGTTTGGGGTACAACTCCGTTAGATGTTTACATTTTAATGAGAGATATGAAGAGAAATGCAGCGAAGATTATCAAAATCGACTGGCTAATTTTAAATGATGCAACAGCCCCCCGTGGGTGTTTATGGACGTACTAATGTGTTTTGGACTAAATATTTTACTGGAATCGATCGAGTGGACCCTTGGCGACCAAGCCAGACCGTTTTTGGAAGATAATCACATGGTCACGGCGATATTTTTTCGGCTATTTTTGCAGTGTATGGTTGACAGAGACGTTAACTGTACCTGCTGTTGTGATTGTATCTTGAAATGGTTTGCATGAATCGAATCACAAGAACCATAGGTTTATAATGAGATATCGCATCAGTACATGTCTTGAACGGAGCAGTTGTGTACCAGACATAACTAGCTGTTCCCTGAACAGCTAGTTATGTAGGTAGCTAGGGGAATACCCTAGCTAGTAGGGTATTCCTGATTATCGAGTATCCATGCCCTAGCACTCAAGGACACAACTCTCCTGAGGGTCAATAGGGAACAGCTGGGACCCCCCCCCCCACACACACACACACACACACACACTAAATCCCATGCATACACACACACTTCAACCTGAGGAAAGCAGAGCATAAATATCTGCATACTTCCACATCATATCCTTTAGCAATATCCTTTTAACCTATACTTAGCAGTATACATTCAGTATGTTGTTATTTGGAGCTTTGTGTTTAAGTAGCTAAACCAGGCATGTCCAAAGTCCGGCCCGCGGGCCAATCACGGCCCGAGGTCAGATTTTATACGGCCCGCGCCTTCTGTCTTAAAATGCATTATTTATGGCCCGCCAGCACAGTCAAAACGGAATGAATAAATCATACAAATTCAACATGCAATTCCTATTTTTACCTCATGGTGGCAGCACCACTCTGTAACTTTCTGGCTGTTTGAAATTGGCTCTGACCCTTGAACTGTCATGGCTACGGCAAGTAAAAAAAGGAAAGTCGATAATGAGGGCCGCCGCTTCCAGGAGAGGTGGAGATCGCAATATTTTTTTCACCGAAAACCGAAACAACTGTGTCTCCCTAATTTGTCATGAGACTGTTGCCTTGTTTAAGGAATATAATGTAAAGAGACACTACGAGACCAAACGTGCTAATGCTACAACAAGCTATCAGAGAGCGTCCGTGCTAGAAAAGTGAAGCAACTCCAAGATAACTTGGCCACACAGCAGCGGTCCCTTTCACATGAAAACATCATCAAAGTAAGCTGCGGAGTGGCCGTGGTAATTGCTAAACATGACAAACGTTTTACAGAATGTGAGGTTATCAAAGACTGTGTTATGAAAATAGCAGAAAACATTTGCCCCGAGAAGAAGACAGAGTTTGCTAATGTTTGCCTGGCTCGTAACACTGAAGAGCTATCATCAGATACGAAGAGACAACTTGATTTTTTTCGTGAGCCTGTTTCATGTGTGTTGAATTTAAATGTTAGACAACTTTTCATCACCCTCACTAAGTCATATTTAAGATTGTCTTGAGGTGAGAATATTGATCGGTTCCTATGTAATTAGCTTTTAGATGGCTTGTTCTTTGTTATCTGACTTTCAAGATGTGAAAGAAAGGCAGAATAGTTGTTGAGATGTGTTCACACATGAATGCTTACATTTGTTTACATTGCTATTTGCTGTCATTGAAAATAAAATGATAAAATAACAATGTATGTATAGGCTACTTGTATTGTTTAAAATAATGTCAGCAGGGACTGTTGGCCCTTGGGCATTTTCACATTATCAAATTTGGCCCTCTTTGAAAAAAGTTTGGACACCCCTGAGCTAAACAAAGACATATTGTCTGTGATTACTAAATGAACAGACAATGACAAATAAAGCTCGGCATTGTGAGAAAAGTCTGAAGTAAGATCTAAAAACATTTCATATAGGTTAATGGAAATTGTATATACCAATAAAACGGTGGGGATATTGTGGGTTCAGTCTTGACTACAACCAAAACAACCGACTCCATGAGAAACACTTAAAACGCTCCCAGCGGCCCCTGAAGCTGAGCGGCTGCATTAAGTATGCTTAGTGCTCTGCTCCAGCGTCCCACAGCAGTGACAGTTAGGAAGTGTGTCTGGCTCTATAATGGTATAACCAAATCCCTCTCAGGCCTCCTTCCTCCCAGAGAGCCAGATGGATTAGACTCCATCCATAATGCATTAGTCATGCTGCCCACCTAGGAATGGGTGACCATCAATTAGGCTAAGAGTGATTTATGCCCGGCCTGCTCCTCCTGCTATCTGCTCCAGGTTGACGGTGTGCATGCATTACGCTCCCCTCTAGCATCTGTGATCTGACAGTAATGCTGCAGAGCTGCGGCTTGGATAAAGAACAGGAGCTGGCCTGAAACCACCAACCAGCATCATCCATCACTTCTACTTTAATATAAAAAGATTTTTGGTTTATTGTTTCTTTATTAAATAGTTTATAAATGTTTACAAAAAACAAGAAATCTTATCAAAATGTTAATCTGTATGATTAAGTATTAAGTATGAAGGATGTGGGTCCCCCTAAAGAAATATAGTGTGAAGTGACTATCAGAGCTCAGTAAGTGCTGATGCTGGAGAGTAATGAAGGTTTGTTGATGTGGGTTTTAATTGGAGAGAGAGGAGACTCAAATTCCACCAAAATAAATGTTTTTAAGCTACTCCTGAGATGAAATGAACAGAAGGTTAATGTCCATGCTAATGGAGTCAAATAGTTTCAAAGTAATGTCAATATAGATAGAATGAATTTTGATTCATAGAAAGATAAGGCATCATCAAGATAAACTGGCAAGAGAGCCAGTGTTGACCACAAGTTTTAGTCTGCTTCAGAGCAATGATACTGCCGTATAATATCTTAAATATGTGCTATATGCAACATTTCTGAGGGCAGATTATCTAGTGCAGTAGTGGAGGAGTTAGCTGTGGTATAGTGGAGTGGTGAGATAGTATCTTTAAGTCATCCTCTTACAGGACGTTTCTTTTCTCACGTGTTTTTGAGAGATGCACGTTTTTTCCGTGTCAGGTCAGAAAACGTTTCCAGTTATCTCTTGAAAAGCTGTGTGGGGAAGTGGAAGTGACTGACCTCAGCCGTCCATCCTCGGCTGCTGCTCCTCCAGGGATGATCTTGGTGATGAAGATGCCGGGGTCGTCACCAATGTGTGGGTTATCTGTGCCTCCGGCGATGCTAAAGCCCAACCCTGAGTTACCCTGTGGCCATAGAAAACAGTCAAGGACAGGCAGTCTCATTCTGTATGTAGTGTGCCAAAGTGCCAACACATCAACTGCAGGAAAAGTCAATGAAATATTGAGGCAGTTTAACAGTATGGCTGTACAGTGTCTGCTCGCAGCATAATTACAAAGTGTTCAGAGATGTAAAGTCTTCAGTTTGCCATCACACAGCCTCTCTCCTGATTCCATCATGACAGGTACACTATGAAATGTTGTATTTACGGGCTCACACTGTCTTTCAGACGGTTCTACTTTGTCGGTTCTGCAAATAAATACCCCTGGATGCCCACTCACAAAATGAAGGTCAAGTTTTGATGAAGTCATTAACTGATGGGAGTAGCAGCTTCTCTTGATTACAAAACCCACTGAGTCCCTGCAGGGCATTGCTGCCTGGATGCTGAATCAGAAACACTGACATAATAATACATAAAGTGACTTGTAGTAGCTCATGATGTAAACAGATAACTGTGCGTAGAGCCTCTAAAGAGGCAGCATGGATGTTTCAACTTCCCTCTAGCACAGGGGTGTCAAACTCATCTTCACTCTGGGCCACATCAGCATCACGGTCGCCCTCAAAGGGCCGGTTGTAAATGTAAGACTGTGTAAATGTAACTTCTCCTAACATATTGTAAAATAACTGTCTCTGCATTTGATTATTGTTTATTCAAGTGTACAAATATTGTACATGCAGTTCTATAAATGTTTTTTATTTAAGCACATTTGTTATAACTTAAATCCTTTTTAATTTAGAGTTAATAAACCCACATTACTCTATCAAAGATCAAACTTTTAAAGAAAATAGCAAAGACAAATATCAAACACAAGTTATTTCATTAACTTTGTTCAATGCTTAAAATCCTTTCAAGGGTGCGTTTGCACAATCCCACATGAAGTATTTCATGTGTTTTAAAGCCACGTTTAAAGTAGTCTTCAATGTACTCACAATACATTTCCATTTCAAATGTACGGTAACAAGCCAAAGAGCTGCTTCTGTGACTGTGTGTTTAAGTATCTCATCATTATGTCTTTCTATCATAGTTTTGACTTTCTGTCTCATAACTTCGACTTTCTATCTCATAATTTCGACTACGGGGATAATTTTATTATCAAGCCTAACTTTTAATAAACGTTTTTTTTTTGCTGGCTGATTCGCAGGCCACATAAAATGACGTGGCGGGCCTTGAGTTTGAGACCCCTGCTCGAGCACTACCGTGCATGTTATTGTAAAGCCTTCAGGAGACAACAGTGCAGAGGCATGTTCTCATGGATCATCTGAGGTTAAACACAGCTGTGAGGGATGTGAGATACTCACCCGCTCCAGAGTGATTTCCTCAAACTCGTATTCAATTTCTGTGCCGTTGACCTGAGGGTACAGACAACAGATTGAGTTTTTTAGCCCTTCAAACATTGGGGAGACACTGCAGGCAAAACATAGTTGTTCATGTGTTCTCTCAGAATAGTGGAAAGAAAACATCTGAAATACACATTTAGGTGTTTCTTTCCTTCCGTGAACAGAGACGAAGTCCTCAATACTTCAGTTGCGATCGTCCGTATCTTCTCCTCAGAGTGCTTAGACGGCTCTCGTGTAGAAATCCCGTTTTGCTGTTTGCAAGTTACTTCTTTTATAACACTTTTGGGCTGCCTCTCGCGTCTCTCCCCCCTCTTCCGTAACACGGGGTCCCTCAGCCCGTGATTAACATGACATCATTGATTTGGTGCCTGTGCTTCGAAAAGTACCTAACTTTTGTGTGTGTGTGCATGAGGAAATCACCCCAACTTCCCTGTCTGGGCGCTTACTCAATCAAGCTCTGCGCGTGTCTGGGTGTTCAACATCTGTTGCACTTCCCCTTTTCCTACACTCACACATTTCTAACACAGATTAGTTATCATAATCACAGTTACAGTTTTTATGATCAGTTACAGTTGTTATAATCAGTTTACTTAGTACACATTTGCTTATAAAATGATTATTGATCTCATCCTTCATCATTATTGTGCTTTGTGTCTTTTCTTCTCAACCATCATTATTTCCCCATCCCTTGAAGCAAACACCCTGCTTACTTCCTCTTTCTCCGTACTTTCTACACAAATACTGCACTATACTCAGATACACATATTATTATTATTATTATTATCAGGTTTACATTTGTTAAATCACTATGTATTCAACATTTGTTATGTAACGATCATACACTTTATCTTTCGATTACACTTTAACTATTGATTTCTGAGTATATGCTTCATGCTTTTTATATCCTGACCTTCCCCTGATCGTGTATGCATGTTTTCGAGGCAGCTCTCGTGAGCGCAACTCTTCTCGACAGATGTTATTATCAGAACTCATAGGACTGTAGAAGCAAGCAAGACCTGAAGACTTAATTAGCAATGGCAGTAAAAGCGGCAGAGTTTATCTGAAGCTACTATATGATCATAACTCTATCACAAGAACACAATATCTCAGTAAAGATTAGTAATGTTGTCTGGCAGGGAAAAACAACTGCTTGCAAAATGTCACAGGCTGAGGCAGATGCTCCTTTCCTCATTTCTACACAAAATAGAGAAGCACCTTCAACTGTTAACATAACCGCCAACACGTGACAATACACCACCTCTTGAAGCCCAGTCAGCTTCATCTCCCTGTTCTGATGTAAAATACTGAGGTGTTGGTCTTTAGAAGTCTTGCGCTGGTCATTTATTCATGACAAACATCAACAATTCAGAACTGCAACCTCATTTGTTACAATGATAAGTTACATGATCAAAATGTAGTAACGCACCACACATACTATCTCAGCTAAAACGCAGTAATAATGGGCTCCTACTCAAGTGTGCTTTAATCTGCTGGAGGTATGGATCTTCTACTATATGAATAGGTGCTTCAAATAATACACAGAAACTCACATAAGGAACCGACTCCAAAGTGTCTGTGTTGACGATCATCGGCGCAGGGCTGGCCTGTAAGAGAGACAGAGCGAGAAGGGGGAGAGAAGGGGGAGACTTATGTTTTAGCGATAGAGGGCCCACCACTGTCCTACTTTCCATAAATGTATCCAGGGGACAAGCTTGTAGATCTCTGTATCAGCAGAAATGCTCCACTCTCACACCCAGTTATTATAGCTGAGCAGCTTTAACGAGAGACGGATGAGAACTGTTGTGGAATATTTCCTTGACAAGTTCAGGAGTGAAGTTGGTTTTATCCAAAGTGTTTACCATAAAAACAGAGTCTTGATGAATGATCAAAGTTTCAAAAAGTCAATTTAATGTTTGCAAACAGAGAATACAAAACACCACCACGTATTGCAGTGAGCTGTGAATATGCTCTCAAGACACAAAATCAAAACAAGATATTTATACCGGCCGGCAGAGAGGAACAGATAAAACACAGGAGACTAAGGCAGAAATGTTTAGTCTAACCAGAAGCAGCTGATATGGAGAAAGAACACGTCGGCTGTTTGTCCCGACTAAGATAGAAAAGTGACCTTTGTCCTAGACCAAATAGGTCAATGTGTTCAGACATCCAGACGCCCATACAAATTAACTTTCTAAACAGCAATATGTCTCACAGAAAATATGACAGGAGGTTAAAACATTTTTTATCATTACAGAACATGGGTATAAAGAGTGGACGCGGTGACTTCCTATTGGGCAGATATGCCACACTGATAGTAAAGAATTCATGATTCATACCGAACATCCAATCAGCAGTTCAGTTTCCAGTATGTAAACAATGAGCCTGATGTATGAGACTCACTTCAGAAGAGGATGATCAAGGATGCATTTGGAGATTCCTTTGAAATTCATCCTTTGATTTTGGCATCACAAGATGAATAGAACTTAAACAAACAAGGGCAATAACAAAAACAAAGGCTAATCATTCTCAAATAATTAGAATGAAACACAATATGATGCATATCAAGTAGTATATTATATTGTGTGCAAAAGGTGTGAGCCCCAAATAACTGAAGTTCTTTGAGATTTATATGAGTTGCCGAATCCGGTCACGGATCCTGGACTGGAAACATGTTTTACATGAGGCGGCGTCATGATGTATGCAGTATCTACACACACAGAGTCCTGTCACAGCTTTAGGGTCCCAGCACCATGTGCAGCTGACTGACATGATGCTGGGAAAGACGAGACGGTTTGCTTGATCATCAGTGCAGTGACGGCACATGTCATCAGCAAGAGACCCTGTCTGTCCACTCATGTCTCCATCACAACTACCACCCAGCTGAGACTACGGGTTCCATGACCCCACTGTACTACAGGGCTGCTGCTTCTTTATACTACTTGCAGATTAAGCTTTTGGTGAATCAATGCATGGGATGAGCATGTTTGGGTTTGCTTCAATTAGTAAATATTAGTAAAAAAGAACATCCTGTGGACAATCATTTACAGCAGTGATTCTTAACCATAGGGCCGCGGCCCAATCACCTAGAGGGCCGCGAAAAACTTTCAGTTTTGCACCTGTGGGCCGCGAGGGCCGCGGACCGCATAGGTTATCAATTGAAGACACCAGAGATATTACTGTTATCCATGAGACGCTCAGTTACAATATAGCTTCCCACCACCTGGTGGTGGTAATGCGTCAGTCAGTTGTTTAACAAGCTCCAATAAGCAGAAGAAGACACTCAGCTAGCCGCTAGCCTGTAGCGAAAGTTATGGATAAGTTATTAAAAAGAAAAAATGAAGACGACAGTGGTGCCATACCCCCCAAAAGTCTAAATGTGTGTGCAAGTACAACCCTGACTTTCTGAAGTACGGCTTTGTGAACGGAGGCAACGAGGCAGAGCCGAGGGCTCAGTGTGTGGAATGTGGGCTAATGCTATCAAACGAAGCACTGAAGCCTTCAAAAATAAAGCGACACCAAGCGACGAAACATCCAACGCTCGTGGGAAAGTCTGTTGGGCTTCTTGTTGTGTATGCAGGTTTACATACACATGATAATAAATGTCTTTGTGATCATCACATTGTATCATCTCATTTATTTAACAAGGGTTTTGCCTGTTCAACACCGGCATCCTCGATCCCCTCCCCTTCCGTTCCTACGGCTTGTTTGCGCAAATACGTCACAAAACATGTCCGTGTTTGGTATCCCAGCATGCCCAAAATCCTCATCTTTGCAAAGAAATCATCGATTTTCTTTCATTTCTTATGGTTCCTCCACAAAAGGAGCCCACACACACACTGTCCAAAGTCGCCATAACCGCTGCAAGTCGTATCTTGCAGCATTTCGACGGAAAAAGACACATTACAGACCCGATAACGTGCTAGCAGATGTTACCATGGAGCTACTGCCTTCAGAAAACGATAGTACTTATAGTACAAACCTTATCCTCCTCTTCCATAAGCCGTCAACCAACGTTTGCGTAACTGAGCTATTCTCATTCTTGTTCGTGCACTCGGTCGCAGCCATTAAGCACAGCAAGTCCGCTACTCACACACCATGTCTTCGACCATATATACATAGTTTTTGCAATTTGCAAGGGCTAAAATAAAAGGAAAATAATATAATATCAAAATATAAAGGGAGAAACACCTTTAGTGTGTCAGAATATCATGTGGTTACCATGTGTCCATTTGGGTCTCCAAATGTCCTTTTAGAGCTCCGCCTGGATCTCTTCATGGAAGAAACACTGTAGAATGGTCATACTTTGTCCAATCTTCTTCAAATTTGAGGCAGTTGTTCACTGATAGTGTAGTTACAGCCCTATACTGTCCTTTACCTGTACAGATACAGCCACCGGCAGTTATTTATACTGAAAGATACTTTTTTTATTTTATGCGGCCAAAAATCTTAAATTTTTACTGACTCCAAAGGCCCACTGCTCTGTTTCTGTATGACCTGCAGGTTGTCTGACACTTTTGATGCATATAGTCAGAGTGGGCCCCGGGACACTTTGTACTTGAAAAGTTGGGCCCAAGGTCAAAAAGGTTAAGAACCCCTGATTTACAGTAAACCCTGTGTTGATAAATAAGGTTTAAATCAGTGGTTCTCAACTGGTCTGGCTGCGGGACCCACCATCACCCCTTAATGACAAGCCACACGCACAACCCAAATTATACATATATATACCATTTACATCATCATACATATCTACGTATATTCAAGACCTCTAGTAGTAGTAACGTCTCTGTGTAGTAAACAACTGTCAAATAAAATAAAGAAAGCACACATTATATTTTAACAAATATTATTCTCATTTTTCAAATTTAACTGGATGGATTAGAAATACATGTTCTTCTCATTTCAAGTAAAATAACGGCTGGATTAAAAAATAAATTACGTAATGAAATTCAATTTAGAAAATATATTTTCACTGAATTACGCTGCAGCTTTAAACTCAGTCCATTCAGGGTGAAGTGAAAAATCCACAATATTATATTTTTCTCATCTTCCAAAAAGAGAAATTAGTGTTTGAAGAATTCACCTCAATGAGTCTGTCCAGTCAGAGTCTAATGACTCTGGTCTCTCTGGCCATTTCTCTCTTTTGGAGATCGTCCTATGATTTGACTTTCACAACCCACACCACAAGTGCCGTAAATGCTGGAATAATTCCGCTGCATAAAAAATGCCCTTCAAAATAAAATCACAATTATTATTATTATTTTTTTGTCAGGCAAAGGCCCGCGACCCACTGAAAACGGGGCCGCGACCCACCAGTTGAGAACCACTGGTCTAAATGATCAGACATGCATATGCACAGTTTTGTGCTCAAATGGTGTGTATGCTCATTTCTATGCACAGGACCTAATTCATCAGTTTCTTCTTGTGCTTGAGAATGTGAGTACAAACCAGCTCTACAGTTAACCAAGCAAGCAGGATTAATATTACCCGTTCCTGAGGACACACATTTACATTTTGATTTGAAAAAATACAGTGTTTTTTTCTTTCAGTGCAAATGAGGCCATTCATGCCTCTGTTTATTATCATTAGTACTGCATGTCAGAGCACCTGTGGACCTGTTAATGGTGTTGAATTGACCCCTTGCTAAGCCTTGCCCCTTTGTTAGCCACTGCTTCAGAGCTACCATGGAGCCCACATTGTCACTAACTGCACTCCCTGAAGAAATCTAACTGTGGAGCAAGGCATCTTTCACTGCTTTCCAAATCACATACTTTGTCTTTTTACCTTTATTACATACTGCAGCTGCTCTTACAAAATACGTACTGTTGCATGCAGTGTGTATTCAAGTGGGTTGAATGAATGATTGAAAGGCCCAGGTTTCCTACCGTGACGGTAAAGTCTGCCCAGGAGTGTTTGATGTGTGATTGACAACAGATGTGTGAGAAGTGCAGTTCAGACACACCTCAGTAAACAGCATCGAAGATGAAGACAAAACCTATAACTGCTAGTGTGAATACTTTGACAGAGGAAGACATTACCAGTGTCTCTGGCAAGAAATGTGAATTCATTATTATTCATCATCATAAGTTGCATTGCCAAATTATCATCACTTTTAAGTTCAATGAATAATGTAATGGGCCTATCACTAAAGCACTTCTATCAACACATTTCACTCTGTTTCTTTTACCCAAGTGAGCTCAAATCATTTCATCAATACTTTTGCAGATTAGTGAGGACAAATTAGGTCCAAATCAGAATCCCACATATTTGACTTTTGGTGGAGGTGAAAGAAAACAGAGTAAACTCACGGTCTTTAAATTTCCCTATGTGTTTATTTTCGGTTTGTTTAAGGTCTGTTAACTCTCTGATCTATAATTTAACCCATGAAAACAACAAGAAAAATCATCATGTTAAGATTTAAATAACTACTGAATTAGAGCCGTCTTATTTCCCTCCAGTGCAGCAAATTGAAGACATTTTGTTGCCTAATCTTGAAACTTCATTCATGTGAATTATCAAATCACTGTGAACATCACAGAGACAGACAGCGACAGAGAGACTGGCCACAAAGTGATTGAAGGAAAGAGGTGTTTGCGAGAGTAATGATGAGCGGGATTAAGACACATCTGCTTGCCGCACACGTACTCTAATTATATGAATGAATTCACAGCCGTTCTCAGACAGAGAGGACAGCACACGAATATCAACTTGACTCAAGGGAATCCTTTTACTGTCGTTTACCGCAAAGATTAAAAATAACCGTTCATTCATGTACCACATGTCTGTTCGAACACAAGAAAACATTCTCCCATCACATCCATTCACTTACACATACACACCACTCCTCTGTAATGCAAGTAGCGTCCAGAGAGGACATTCACTCAGACACAAACAGTCACGTGCAGCTACTGCAAGAGGACAGAATCTGAGAAAGAAACAAAGCAAACCTTCTTCTGTAATGCCGGGGAGCAGGAAGCTCAAATAATCCCATTGTAGGTCCGGAGCATTTGTCATCTTAAATGTGCATAAATGATTGACAGGCATCACATGTAAAAATAGTCAACAACACATTGTGAGATGTGGATGCTAAAGTATGGTCAGAGTGAGGCTAAAGGAAAATGCAGGAGTGTGATGTAAATGGACAGATAAGCTCCACTGGAGGAATTAAGAACCTTAAAATGAGACTGAAACTACAATCAAACTGCAAAGTCATCTGTCCGGCAAAGACAATATTGATGGATTCCTCAGAGGCTAATTAGAAATGATGAATCATCAAGTTATAATGAAGAAGACAACAATTGTTGGAGTTTGAGACAGATAGAACAGGTTCAGTTCTCATATTCAACTTTCAAACTCCCATCAAAGACATGCCTTTACAGTTTGCAAGTACTACTGCCGTCTGTCAATCTCCTCCTGCTCACACAGGAGGCGTCGGGTGTTAGGACGGCCCCCAGTGCCCACCACTATGACAGGCCCGAGTTACTTACTGACGCTTTTATGTTTTAAAGTCATGACTGCTCACTCGGCCTGCAGATGTTGTGCCTAAACTAGGCTCTGTATGTCGTATCGTTGGACAACATCAACATACATCTTACTCATTGCATACAAAAATATCTATGGAAATAAGAAATTGTTCAATAAAAGTTTATTCATAGAAAATAATGGAAAACATGGAAACCATGATGGAGTTGAGTTTGCCTTTATGATATATCGCAAATATATAGCAAATGCCACCAAATTCGATCCAACATGAATCCTTCTTTGAATGCCGGTATCATTTTAAAGAGTCTATTCTTCATTCAAAGCATTGATATAAGTTTCTCCACATACACACTATGTACGTATTAAATGTACATACCATGTACGTATTAAACCGTTCGGTACGAGACTCACAATACGTTTGAATAGTACTAGAGCATTCGGAAAATGCAGAAGCTTATATTCAGGAAAACATAATATTTTCTGCGTTCATGGAGGACAGTGGTTCTCAGCTGGTCTGGCTGTGGGACCCACCATCACTCCTTAATGACAAGTCACGGCCCAAAGAGATCGTCTTATGATTTTACTTTCACAACTTGAGCATTGCACGTACTGCTCTGCAGTGTCTTTCCTCGTCTCAGTGCCGTGTCACGGTGTGTGGTACATCTCACTCAGTTAGAATGCCCATATTTGATTGGCTGAGCTACATCACGTGATGTGATTCACTACCTGACAGCCTCTGGTGTTAAGTTTCGGTTCATGATAGTCACGTGCTCGCCCCTGACCAATCACAGCGCACTCTGCACTCGCGGCAGAGCTGCATGGACACTGAGCGGCATGTAATGCTGACGCCATTATAGGCCGGCTCGCAGGCTCTGACACGTCAAAGAATACGTCCAACATGTCAAACTAAAGATCTGATTGGTTGAAGAATATAACAATCAACAATATCGTCCCCATTTATTTAAAGTGCACATGGATGCACCTGAGACTCTGCAGGCCTCGGGCCTCTCTTCTTACCTAGAGACACAGAGGTGAAATCTGATTGGATAAAAGCTCTACAGGTCTGCGGAGAGGATCATTGGTTCCAGCCTGCCATCCATCCTGGACTTGTACACCTCCAGAGTCAGGAAACGGGCAGGAAAGATCACTGCAGACCCTTCACACCCTGGACACAAGCTGTTCCAAGTCCTCTCCTCTGGTAGGCGCTACAGGTCTCTGTACGCCAAGACCACCAGACACAGGAACAGCTTCTTTCCACTGGCCGTCACTCTCATGAACAATAAATAGGTCATACTGCACCACCTCTGTTTGATATATATATATGTTGTGAATTTGTCACAGACAAAAGACGATAAAGTTACGGCGCTCCTATTCTGAAGTTGTATCTGACGGTGCAGACTTTTTACGCTTCCGGTTGCGCTGACGGTAGATCTTACGTAGGACCAACGGTCGAATCACATCGAGTCATTGACGATGTAAGTGATAGAAGTGTAACTGAAGATATGTGGCGTAACTGTTCCGTTTTGTTGTTGTACTAAATGTTTTAAGTGCATTTACTGACAGTGTTTGTCATGTAATTAGCTGTCGAGATAATAGCCCAAAGTTGAGCTAAGTGGCTAACCTGGCTAGCAAGCCTGTATTCTGTGAATGTATGTGTGTTTGTTTTCAGAGTTTACTATTGCTAGTATTTCAGTTCTATAATTCGTTTTCTGTTTATTTCAGAAACTCTGTCATTCTTCGGTCATTCATCGGTGATCTATTGTTCAAACTCATGCATCATCTGTAAATCTGTCAACAAACTATGAGACTGAATACAGAAACGTATGGATCAAACAGATGTCTGCGTGTTCTCTGACCGGAACCCTGTAGTGGTCAATAATTATCTTTAAATCAGCAACTCAGGGGTCGAATCCCCAACAAATGGTCCTTCGAGTCCGGATTAATTGACTACGACAGAAGATGACATCTGAAGATAGATCTACCGACCAGCCTCATTTCGAAGATCAGCAGCATCATGTGAGACATCATCGTGTCCCCAAACATCTTGAGGACTATGTCCTTGCCTACAATCCACAGCGACCTGCCCTTTCCTCCCATTCTACAGAGGAGCAGAGAGGAGCAGCGGCCGCAGCAGAGCGTAGCCGAGCGGATACAGCCTCTTATCTGGGCAGACGCACAGCCTCACACAGCCCCAGCTCCGATGACCTGCTGAACAGCACTTCACTTAAACAACTCATCGAATCCATCTCTAGGAATGAGAAGGTTCAACTAACACACAAACTCCAGCAGTATGAAACCAGACGTCGTCGTCAGGAGCTGTTGGCACACATCACTTCCTTCATGATGGGAGAAGAGATAGACAAGGGTCATGACATCAGAAAGAGTGCCACACCCCCATCAATACCTTCATCTCCCGTGCCTCACCCCCAGATGTCCCTCTTCTCCCCAAGCCGCTTGCTTTCATCGACAGAGGAGCAGGCCAAGGACACGGAGCCTCAGGCTGGTGGACATATAACAGGACACATGTCTGGGAGACCAGAGGTTGAGACTGAAGTTAGAGCCTACACTCCTATAGCAGGAGACCAGAGACTAAATTCTGCATTTACCCCAGTGCGTCCAGCCTCATCGGAGCGGTTGGGCTCTTTGTGTTCTGTAGTTTCATCAGGCATGATGACACCTACTCTGGTCCAGCAGTACCATACTAGGTAAGACCAACTGCAGCCTCATACCTCAGGGCTGCCTCGCCACTGTGGTGATGCAGGACAAGCGCGTGGGCAGTTGATTGCTACTGCTCCGGTCCATGAGCCTATAGCAGTCTCTTACAGCTATCCAGCCACACAGCATTACCACTCACCACAAGTGATGCCTCACGGCCTTTTCAGCCATGGCCCGCCTCACTATGCTACAGTGCCTTCATCACTACCACCACTTCAGCAGACTCTATCTGTGCCCAGAGGTAATTCATCTCCAGCTCATCAGATGCAGCTGCCATCAGGTCAGACTGTGACCCCATACAGCTCTGGTCTGCCACACCGCTCTGCATATGGTGTGCCAACACCCAAAATCCCAGACTTCTCCACTGACTGCGAAAGAGAGTTTGCAAACCTGAAGCTGGCTGTAGACAATCTGCTCGAGCCTCATACAGAACTGTCAGAGAAGTATAAATATCACGTGCTACTCGAACATCTTAAGCTGCCCGAGGCGCAGATGATTGGTCAGTCTTGCCACCACCATCCAAACCCATACTCAGCAACTATGCAAGCCTTGCAGTTACAGTATGGTCAGCCACACCAGCTGGCACAAAGCGAGATAGCAGCCATTCTGACCACCCCAGATGTGAAGCCTGGTGATGCCCACATCTTCCAGAGTTTCGCCCTACGAGTCCACCTCCTAGTGAGTATGCTGCTCTCCTTAGAGGGACCCAAGAGTATGGAGCTAAACTGTTGCTCTCATGTCGACCGCTTACTTAGTAAGCTACCAAAGTACCATAGAGATGGGTTTATTGAGTATTTACAAGTTCAGGGAAAGCTGAATAGCACAAGTCTCAACCCCTACAACCTACAAGAGCTCAATGGATGACTTCAAGGTAAAGCTCAACAGCAGCGCCTGTCCAGCAGATTGGTGTAGCGCTACCAAACAGGACAACCCCAAGTAAATGGAAGGGAGAAGATCACGTCAAAAGGTCAAGGTGTCTCTGTATATCACAGTACAGGGCCCCAGAGTCCCTCCAGTAACCACACACAATCCAAGACACCATTCAAAATACAATGCCTTTTCTGTGACAGCAAAGAACATTATATCAGTCGCTGTCGCAGTATCACAGAGCAGTCAGCATTTGATCTGGATAAGTGGATAACAGAGGGAAGGTGCTGCTGGAAATGTGCACGTACTCATGCGCCCAAGTCGTGTGACCTCAAGAAACCCTGTAGTGACTGCAATGGTATTCACCTCCAAGTCCTCCACGGTGTAGCACAGCGTCGAACCAACAACTTACAGTCAGGGGCCACAGAAAGCAGAGTCTACGTGACACCCAGTATTACATCAAGCAAAGTACTGCTGAAAGTAGTCCCCATCATGCTGCACAACAAGTCCAAGTCTATAGAGACCTTTGCTATCCTGGATGATGGCGCACAGAGGACTATCATCCTGCCACAGGCCGTCCAACAGCTCCAGTTGACCGGTGAGTCTGAGACTATTTCCCTACGCACAGTGCGGACAGACCTGACGCAGCTACACGGATCAAAGGTCAACTTTGAAATCTCCAGGGAGCATTCACAGCTGAAGGCCTAGACCTAGTAGAGCAGACCTACCCAGTGCAAACTCTCCAAAGATGACACTCACCTGCGTGGGATCCCATTGAAGTCTTTCTTTAACGCCCGTCCAATGGTGTTGCTTGGATCAGATCACGTACATCTGATTACTGCCACTAAGCCGGTACGTAGAGGAGCTAACAGTGGACCTGTTGCCATCCACACTGCCCTCGGATGGGCTTTGCAAGGTGCTGAAAGGTGTGGATCCCATCCAACTGCAGTGCAGCAATGTATTTTCACCACAGTCGTTCCTCCTAATGACCTCTTGTGCCGAAACATGGAAAAGTTATGGCAACCTGACATTCTGCCCTTTCGAAACGAGAAATTGGTAGTTCGTTCCCGTGAGGACCAAGAAGCCATGAACCTCTTACAGACAAAGACGCAGAGGGTCAACTCTGAAGGTGTTCAACGCTATGCAACCCCTCTCCTGAGGAGGAGAGGAGCCCCTCAACTGAACAGTTAGACTCATTCAGTCAAAGCACATCTGCGAGCCACAGAGAAACGGCTCAAGAAGGATCCGGAGAAGGCAGCTATCGATTCAGAAGAGCTGGCAGAGCCCGGTTGTTGGAGTCAAGGGCCTTCATTCTTAAAACACAGTGCTGAGCATTGGCCAACGAAGCCTGAGCATGCTACAGCAGTGAGTTCAGCTGAACTAAAGGGCATCACATTCTGCGGCCTCACAACAGTGGACCCTAAGGACAATCTCCCTGATGCTTCTCAGTTCAGTACATGGAAGAAGTTGGTAGAGGCCACTCGTCAAGCAAGCCAGGGTGCTCAAGGGGCGGCCGAGGGTCCGAAATACCACCAAACTACTAACCCCCAGGATGCGGAGATCCTTCTGCTGAGGAAGTGTCAAGCCCATAGCTTCCCAGAAGAGGTCACCGCTCTCAAAGCAAAGAAACCGGTGCCAAACCACAGCCACTTGGTTAGCCTCGCCCCAGAATGGGACCCCTCAACCTGCTTGGTCCGAGTAGGAGGGAGGCTGCGAGAGGCTGCAGAACACAGACCTAGGAGAGATCCACCCGATTGTGCTCGATCCAAAGCACCCAGCAACAAAGCTCCTCATCAAACACATGGACGAATGCCTGCGTCATCCAGGTACGGAGCGGGTGTATGCAGAACTGCGAAGGCAGTATTGGATCTTACGAGGACGACAAGCTGTCAGACACCACCAGCTCAAGTGTCCATCCTGCCAACGCTGGCGAGCTCAGCCCAAGGTCCCGCAGATGGCGGACTTGCCACCACAGCGCCTCCGGCTTCTCTGTCCACCTTTCTATTCAACAGGTGTCGACTGTTTTGGCCCTTACCTGGTCAAGATAGGCAGGAGGACCGAAAAGCGCTGGGGTGCCATCTTTAAGTGTCTCACGACCCGCGGAATCCACATTGAACTCCTCAACTCTCTGGATGTAGATGCCTTCCTCCTTGCTCTTCGTCAGTTCATCGCGAGGCGAGGTAGACCGAAGGAGATACTATCAGACTGCGGTACCAACTTCCGTGGCGCTGAGCGGGAACTCCGTGAGACTTTTGCAGCTAGGAACCACAGCTGAAGGAACAGCTGATGGAATACCAGATCGACTTCAAGTTCAACCCGCCGAGCGCTCCTCACTTCAGAGGAGTATGGGAAAGAGAGGTTTGTTCCATAAAGGCCGGCCTTCAAGTCGCAGTTGGGAGCCAATCAGTCTCTGAAGACATCCTCTATACAACGTTAGTGGAGGTCGAAGGCATCCTAAACTCAAAACCACTAGGGTATGTGTCGGCTGATGTCGCTGACCCTGACCCCATCACTCCTAACATCCTCCTCATGGGGCGGCGGGATGCATCGTTGCCTCAAGTGGTCTATGCCCCCGCAGGCATGGGAAGGCGGAGATGGCGCCACTGTCAGACGCTTGTGGACCAGTTTTGGATCCAGTTCACCCGGAACTATTTGCCCACTCTTCAGACATGACAGAAGTGGCAGAAGGCCGCTGATAACATCGCTGTGGACCCATCACTTCCCAGGGCTCAGTGGCCCATTGGGAAAGTTTGTAAGACAGTCCCTAGTCAAGACGGATGTATCGGGACCGCAGAGGTCCTGGTGAATGGTAAAGTCTACACAAGACCTGTTGCTCGTCTGATCCAGCTCCCTGAGCTCAGGGATGATGCTAATGATGCATGAAGAATTCCTGTTATTACACATTTGTTGCTCAAATGTGGGGGCGGCTGTTGTGAATTCTTCACAGACAAAAGACGATAAAGTTACGGCGCTCTTATTCTGAAGTTGTATCTGATGGTGCGGACTGTTTCCGCTTCAGTACACGACTAAACATCCCTGTGCTTTGATTTGTGGATGCTTTTCCTCTTTAGCAGGCCAGTGTACCATGTTTGGCACACTGTGCATTGTAGGGTTGCCAAGACTGTTTACATTGCAAGTTTTTATATTGCAGGTTGTGTGACTGATGTACCCACGATGCAGTCCCTGTTGTCCATGTCCATGTTGTTACTTTTGTCAAAACACTTGATTTTTCATGACTAAATGTTGTGAAACAAAATGTCAGTTCAAGATTGGAGGCACAGGTGGGATGAGGTGAGGTGTCCTTCACAAAACCTAACCTTAATTCAATCACAGTGAACAAAGGTGAAAGCTCTGACAAGTTCTGAGTGACAACATAAACAGTGGCACACACAAAAGACATGATACAAAAATCAATACCAGCCTTTTGTTAACGTGTTATGAAGAACCTGGTAGGCTGGATGGCTGTCAGACATGATTTAACAAAGAGCAGCTATACAGAAGCCGAGCTTAAATGCTAAAGGAAGACAACATGGGACCGTCATTGAGGTTATCAAGTCATCAGGACACCAAACTACTGACCTCATTTATGCTCTGTGGTTTTTACTGACGTTTGAAGCCACAAACAAATGTTACACGGATGTTGATGCCAGTCAAAAAAGATAAACATGCAGGGTTTTTTTTAGTATAGAAAACGCCCATAAATTGCAGTTTGTGACAACCCATCATATTTTAATGATAGTCAACACAGCCATTGACATTTTACTTTATTAAAAAGTGCATCTACAAAATCACCTACGTCATAATTTACCTTCATTTCGATTAGACTAGAAGTCACAAACAGACGCCAACTCTCAAACAGCTTGCTGGTCCTCATGGACACGTGCTGATAATAGTTCTGACAGTAGCATACTTTTACCTGGTGGGGCTCCTGCCAGCTTTGGATGCAGCCACACTCTGGGGGCCACGGGTCACAGCTCCCCCCCTTTGCTCTGACTGACGCAAAGCGACTGGGGCTTCTGCAGGACATGCTGTCCAAATGCCAGGCCGCCATCTGGCCCCCCCTTCGGGGAAGGGTGGCACCGCCAGGGACAGATCTGTAATGGTATCGCTGGCCCGGGTACTGGTGGTTGTTGGGATGTTGATGGTGCCAGCTGAAGGAACATGGCACCTCCTCACAGTCCCCCCTTCCATCCAAGTCCGCCATGTCCGCTAAGGTAAGCAGTCATGCTGCCGCCTCGCAACACTAAGTAACTTTGTCTTTGGCTTCTCCAGATTCCTCCTCTGTAGGTTTACCGTTACAGTCACCAAACACAAGACAGGGTCCTGCCTGATGTACGAGTCCCTTGCTCCGACAAAATGAATGATGAATGAAGCGCCTGGCTGGCTGGCTGCTGGAGCTGTACGGGGCTACATAGGGTGTGTGTGTGTGTGTGTGTGTGTGTGTGTGTGTGTCAGCGCTTCTGGAGTGGAAGAAGGATAAATGAGAGAGAAAGTGAAAGGGGAAGAGACAGAGAGAGATGGGGCAAGATACTCGATAAAAGTGAAATGGAATGAGGAGAGCTGAGTGAGGGAGGATTGGGGTGAGAGAGGAGTCTGTGCATTGGCTGCCAGCCCTGTCAATAAATGACTCAACTGGCATTGCTGCTCGACAGCATACGCACCTGCAGGCTGAAACACTTGATGGTAGGTGCTGCTAGGAACTGGAGGAAACAGGAGTTTGAACTACAAATCCCTAAGCCTGATACTGCGGGAGCAGTTGCATCTAAAGCAGGGGTCTTCAACTAAAATTACAAAAGGTCCAGATTGAGAAAATGTCCTCGGGCACAGGTCCGAAACATTACAATAATATTTAACCCGCGCTATTTAGTGCCATATATATATATATATATATACAAGAAGCCTAGTAGTAGTAACAACGTCTCTGTGTAGTCAACAACTGTCGAATCAAATAAAGAAAGTACACATCAATTCTATTTTAACAAATTATTATTCTCAGTTTTCAAATTTAACTGGATGGATTATAAATAATACACAAATAAATGTTCTTCTCATTTCAAGTAAAATAATGGCTGGATGAAAGAATAACTGACATAACAGAAAGCTTTTGAAGAATGTGCAACTTAAAATAAAGAAATTCATTTTAGAAAAATGAATTTCACTGAATTGTCCTGTAGCTTTAAATTCACTTCATTCAGGTGTGAAGTGATGTCAATCAAAAAGCAACAATATTATATTTTTGTCATCTAAAAAGAGAAATCAGTGAGCATGGACTTTATGTGTGGTTATTAAACCACTTGTTTCAGGTCTATTCTCTCTGTAACATCATTGTTGGGACAGTGAATTCATGTGTTAGGATTCTGATCATATTGGGCTCTTCGGTTTATTTTCTGTGTTCAGATGTGAGTGGGTACGTTTGTTCAAAGGAGTTGTGCTTTGCCTCGTAGTGTGCTTCATTTGCCGCTTTTATCAATGGTTACGGTTTCTGAACATATGACACACTGCCTGTGGGAAGAATTAAAATAGAAGAGTCTGTTCATTCTTGCTTGTCAATTATATTCTCTCTGAACACGTTTCTCTTTTTGGAGAACGTCACGTGAGATAACCTCTCTGATTAGCGCAATTTTCCTGCTCTTGTTTCTATTTCCTCGTCTCTCCCCCGTCTGTCACGGTGTGTGAAAACCTCGCTCGAGTAAGGAAACTTGTCAGAATACTCATATTTGATTGGCTGAGCTGCATCACGTGATGTGATTTACAACGCATTGGTCGGTGTGTTTCCTGCACCGCTGAACAAGTGCAGTAAAGGCTGAATAAGATGCGCCGGTTAATAGGGTTGTCACGATACTGGTATATTTATCTATAATAGTAATAAATAAAACATCTGTACGGTTCCCTTTTTTACCAGCTTGTTCCTGCCCAGCTTTTTGAACACTTAACAAATGGCATTAATATTAGTATTAGCCTACAGCAAGATATTAATGAAAACTACATGGTGCCATGATTGCTGCTGACTCTGCTGGCATCTGAGCATCTGTCTGTCTGTGGGAGTGGGTGGGTAAACAATGCTTCATTTACTTGCATAGTGAGTTTGATATTTTCACTTCATATTTTATCTTAATTCATGGAATAATTATTTTTCCTAAACTAAAAATAAAAATAATTAGCTCAAGATCCACCCACAGGCTCCACCAGCATGGAGCCATTTTGCATCAATTGTGTTTCATTTAGTACACGTTTGTGTGCATTGTGACCTCATGATCATATAGGTTCGTTGTCAAACTAGGCTAAGGCTACTCGTGTTTGGAGGTGTTCATGTTTATAATCAGATTTTCTTACCCGTCGTTCTTTGAAGTCTTTAAAAAGTTTGGGGTGTCTGTCTGAAAGGTGCTTTGCCATGTTAGACGTGTTGCCTCACTTGGTCTGTGTGGCTTTGAAACACGTTTTGCAGACGGGTCTCTGTAGGTCAGTGGGCTTTTCTTCACTGTCTGCAATACAGCCAAAGTACTTCCAGATGATACTACTGGCATCTTGTTTTCCAAGAAGCCGAGGACGGTCGGTAAACGCTCATGCATCTCTCCCCTGTGATCACTCGCTGTGAGTGCGAGCGCTGCCTGTTGCTGTGAGCGCGCTGGGCAGCCCCGCCCCCTTGCATGCCTGCAGGCAGCATGACATGGAGCGGAGCAGCCAGTGCGCTCTGATCGCGTGCTAGTTTAATAAAGTATCTACACTAAAAATTTGCAAAATCGTATCGTTTTTAACGTACAGGTACCGCGGTACCTTTTTAGTATCGATACACCGTGCAACCCTACCGGTTAAAGTACAAACTCGCTGCCTAATATATGTGTGATTCCGAAATATCGATTTTAGGTCCTGGGTCCGGGTGCAACTGCGTCTGGGTCCGTATCTGGACCGCGGCCCGCCAGTTAGAGACCCCTGATCTAAAGGGTCAAAGACAAGAAGGTAGATTTGCCTTCTGGGTTTGGGCAAAGCTTTGTGACACCAGTTCTTCACTTCAAGCTGAATTTATTTATTTTTTACATCAACAATGGATCAATAATATGTGTAATAATGTGTAATGTGAAAGGTGTTTTTCTTTTAAAGTGATGAACCCACAGATAATGATCACCCTCTGCAGTTCCCTTCAGATCAACTGAGCTTTATAGCCTTTTGTAGCTCACAAACTCCCTACTTTCTGTCTAGATCTTCTGTTCCTCCAAGGAATCAGAAACACAGAAAACTAAGCAGGACAAGGGTAAAAGTGCAACCAATCCAACAAGCTACTGATCCACACATTGATCCAAACCTTCCAAACCCCATCTTACAGCTGTAGAGCACAGTGAAGTAAAACATGTGTTATTAGGCATAACTTACTGGAATCCTGATCAATCTGATCAGGAACTGTATGTCCTGACTTCAACCTTCCCCCGTTTCATCAAGCAGATGGAATCAGGCCCCACAGGGATAGGGATACTACAACCTCCAGCGTTAGCATCAGCATAGAGAGAAAATAAGTCGTATGCCCCACGGTGTCTCAAACACACAAATGTTCACACTCTGCATATTCTGAATTCTCACACGGAGATGATGTCATCATAACAGAGCTGCTGACTGAGGCAGCAAACAGCATGCCCTCGTAGGAGAGAGAGAGAGCATCAGTGGGCAGCCTGAGTGTGTGTGAGTGTGTGTGAGAGATGAAGAGTGTGTGTGGGTAGCAGAGGGCTCGGTTGGATGGCTGGTTGGTAAGTTAGAAGGAAAACGCAGACATCCACAAACACAGACCTCTCAGCTCAGCTGCCATTTCTGACATCCCCCTTCACTCCTCATTGTGTTTTCAGCTTCGCCCACATGCTTAATTTCATTATGATAGGATGTTGTTGACAATGGAGGACGGTCAGTGTTAGAGGCTGAGTCTAACCAACT
The DNA here is from genome assembly GCF_949748355.1 of Melanostigma gelatinosum. NCBI lineage: Eukaryota > Metazoa > Chordata > Actinopteri > Perciformes > Zoarcidae > Melanostigma > Melanostigma gelatinosum. The sequence goes on along the minus strand of NC_136647.1, from coordinate 25,101,197 downwards.
GTCAAGATACAACATGACATTTAGATTTTAGATCTACAACACTGTTAGAGAAGCATGCAATGTCTGGGCTTTAGAGGCACTGGGATATATGACCTTTATAGATATTCATCAGGAACATGTACATCCTGAAACCATCATCATCATCATCATCATCATCACACTCTACCTCTCTACTCCCTCTCCTGTCTCCTTAAATCTGAGGGGGTTGGGAGTCTTGAAATGCCATGCCATGGTGGAAATCAAAGCTTTCAAAAACAACTTCATTCTTTTAATCAGAGTCTGAGAAATTAGCCAAAGTCATCTGTGAGTCACTGCTACACATCAAAACACAGCATTTATGGTCATTTTGTGATGAAGGGGAGGCAGAGCAACTTAATGTAAACGATTCAGTTTGACCCCCTGGTAGTGCTGGGCCATAATTTAATGAATTCATAAATAATTTATCATCCTTCAATGGAATCATGCCGGGATGAAATCATATATCAAGATATCGTGATACATAATTACGTCGTCAAAATTGATAACAAGGAAACATCAATATCTCTTCAATGTCGCATGGGGGTCGGGATCAGTGCCCATGGACTGGCAGACCGGGGTGGTGGTTCCCATCTTCAAAAAGGGGGACCGGAGAGTGTGCTCGAATTACCGGGGTATCACACTACTCAGCCTCCCGGGGAAGGCTTATGCCAGCTGGAAAGGAGGCTCCGACCGCTTGTCGAACCTCAGATTCAAGAGGAGCAATGCGGATTCCGTCCCAGCTGTGGAACAGTGGACCAGCTCTTTACCCTCGCAAGACTACTGGGGGGGTTCTGGGAGTTTGCCCAACCAGTCTACATGTGCTTTCTGGACTTGGATAAGGCTTTCGACCGGGTCCCTCGGGGGTTCTTGTAGGGGGTGCTGCGGGAGTATGGGGTGCCGGACCCGTTACAACGGGCGATCCGGTCTCTGTACGAATGAATGAATGAATGAATGAATTTTATTTATATAGCGCTTTTCACGGACAGTACTATCACAAAGTGCTTAACAGAGCAGACATTTAAAAGCATAAAAAACACAATGTGACCCTAGGGTCAATAAATTATCTACATAGAGTGAATAAAAAATGTTAAAGAATAAAATACAAATTAAATAAAAATAAAAATAAAAATGTAAAACATATTTTAAGAGCAGGTCTAGGACATGGGTTTACTTTTACACAAACGCCAGCCTAAACAGGTGGGTTTTTAGCTGGCTTTTAAAAGTATCCACAGTATCTGCGAGGCGCAGAGTTGCAGGCAGAGCATTCCAGAGCCTCGGGGCCACTGCCTCAAAGGCTCGGTCACCACGGGTCTTAAATCGTGTGCGTGGGACTGACAGAAGACCTAGAGCGTTTGACCTGAGAGTGCGGGCGGGTGAATAGGGGCGAAGTAGATCAGCTACATAAGTCGGAGCCTGACCGTGAAGTGCTCTGTAAGTGATGGTGAGAATTTTGAAGTGTATCCGAGATGCTACAGGAAGCCAGTGGAGAGATCGGAGTACGGGGGTGATGTGAGACCGTCGATTTGTCCTGGTGAGTAATCTGGCGGCAGCATTTTGGATGACCTGCAGACGGTTAAGAGCAGATACACTGAGTGATGTGAAAAGTGAGTTGCAGTAGTCAATGCGTGAGGAGATAAATGTGTGTATGATCATTTCTAATTCAGGTGTTGATAATACAGATCTCAGTTTACTGATATTTCTTAGATGGAAGAAACATGACCTGGACAGCTGCTTAACATGAGGGTCAAATGACATGGAGCGATCAAAGAAAATCCCAAGATTGCGCAGGTTGCAATGGGAAGCAGAGGAGAGAGGACTAATAATCTTCCTGATCATGGGGACAAACTCCTCTGGAGCAATAACTAGGACCTCCGTCTTAGAGTCATTGAGTTGCAAGCAGTTTTCTGCCGTCCAGTCTCTGATGGCATTGACACAGTCTTGGAGCCGAGTTAATGTGAATGCCTCGCTGGGTTTAAATGACAGATGAAGTTGGATGTCGTCTGCATATAAGTGATAGGACACATAGCTTTTTATGATCGGTCCCAAAGGTAACAGATAAAGGGAAAATAACAAAGGCCCCAGAACCGAGCCCTGCGGTACACCACAAGAAAGTGGAGAGGTAAGAGACACAAAATCACCCACAGAGACATTGAAACTTCTGTCACTGAGGTAAGATGTAAACCAGTCTAACGCTATGCCAGATATGCCCACCCAATCACGAAGCCTCTTAATCAGGATGTCATGGTCTACAGCAGGGATTCCCAAAGTGGGGTGCGCGCACCCCTGGGGGTGCGCGAGCTGCCTCTAGGGGGTGCGCGAGAGGAAAAATGTAATGGCGGTCTGATGGTGCAGTCCTGTCTCCTAAAAATTACGTTCCCCCAAAACTAAAATGCATTCTCAATTACGTTTTACCACGAACGTATTTTCTCCCTGATTACGTTTGTGTTTGACGTACAAATACGTTTCTCATCAACATATCTTTGCCATACTTTAGTCTTTATTATTTTTCTGTGTACGATCGGGTGCCTCGCGGCGGGGGCGGCTGGAGACCTCGCGTCCCAGCGCCAAAGAGTGAGCGCCCGCCAATCGGAACCATAAAACCAAGTCCCGGATTTCGCCCGGGGGACATTCTGGAGGTATTGTGACCGGGTGATGTGCCTCGTTGCTGGGGAGGTATGAGCCGAGAGTGGCGGGGTGTTATGGAGGTATATATTACAACTCGGTGTTGTTCCCGTGCGTGGATGAGCGCATTTCTGCCGGAGACAGGCGGCGTGTTGTGGTGGTATTCTGACCGCGTAATAGGGAGGAGAGGCGGTGGTGGAGAGGGAAAAATGTTAAAGAGATGGTGGAATGTATGATTGGAGAGAGAGAAGCGAAAAAGTTGGACGTGATCCCGGTGTCCAACAACACTGTCGCGCGCATCGATGCTTAGTACGAAGACATCCTGGCTACATTGGTCGGTCGCGTGAAGAAGAGTGAGTTTTACTCTCTGCAAGTAGACGAGCCTACAGATGTGGCCAATCGTCCGTTACCTTCGTAACGTTACGTCCGTTACCTTTTCGAAGGCACGGTGCAGGAAGAGTTTTTGTGTTTTTTTATCTTGTAAACAAACGCCACGCGCGAGCAAACTGTTCTCTCATTCGTTCGATTTTTATGCGGCTCTGTTGCTTTTTTTTTTTTAAGGTGTGTGTGTGTGTGGGGGGGGGGGGTTGGGGGTGCGTGAACCCGGTCGGGATGTAGAAGGGGGTGCGTGGCCTAAAAAGTTTGGGAACCGCTGGTCTACAGTGTCAAATGCAGAACTGAGATCCAGAAGAATTAACACAGAGCAGTCACCTGCACCAGCACACATGAGAATGTCATTTGAAACCCTCAGGAGAGCGGTTTCAGTAGAGTGTTGCTTACGAAAACCAGACTGGAACTTGTCGTACATATTGTGCCTCTCCAGTGCAGCAGTAAGTTGTTTGGCCACCACTTTCTCTAACATTTTGGACAGGAAAGGCAGTTTTGATATGGGCCTGTAGTTCATGGGCAAAGCTGGATCTAAGTTAGGTTTCTTTAATATGGGCTGGATAGTGGCATGTTTGAAATAGGAAGGGACAATTCCTGTAGACAATGAGGAATTGACAATAGATGTTACTGCAGGGCCAATAGTTAGCAGAACGTTCTTAAATAGAGAGGATGGAATTATATCCAGAGGGCAAGTTGATGGCTTTGTTTTGGTAATTAAGTCCATCAGGTCTTGAAGGCTGATAGGCTGGAAAGAGCCCATAACAGCAGGAGATTGCGAGGAGCTACAAGTAGCCGAACAGATCCCAGGCCGAATGCCAGACCTAATACCTGTTACCTTATCATTAAAATAGATCAGGAATTTGTTGCAATCGTCAACAGAATAGCATGGTACAGTGGAGACAGGTGGTGAAACAATTCCTCTAATTGTGTCAAACAGAATCTTGGGATTTTTCTTTGAAGAGATTAGGTTGGCAAAATAAGCAGTTCTAGCTTCCTTTACTGTAGTATTAAAAGAAACTCTTAGGTCTTTGAGATATAAATGATGCACTTCTAGCCCAGTAGCTTTCCAGAGCCGCTCTGCAGTAGGAGCTGTAGGAGCTGTGTCCGCATTCTCGGCAATAAGTCAGACATGTTCCCGGTGGGTGTTGGCCTCCGCTGGGGCTACCGTGGTCCTGTTCGTGACTTTCATGGACAGGATATCAAGGCGCAGCCTGGGGGTGGAGAACTTCAAGTTCGGGGGTCTCGGGATCGCCTCTCTGCTGTTTGCAGATGATGTGGTCATGTTGGCCTCCTCAGATCATGACCTCCAGCATTCACTGGGGTGGTTTGCAGCCGAGTGTGAAGCGGCGGGGATGAGAGTTAGCACCTCCAAATCTGAGGCCATGGTGCTCTGCCAGAAACCGGTGGATTGCTCCCTCCAGGTGGGGACGGAGTGCCTGCCTCAAGCGAAGGAGTTCAAGTATCTCAGTGTCTTGTTCACGAGTGAGGGTAAGATGGAGCGGGAGATCGACAGGCTGCAGCAGTAAAGCAGGCGCTGCACCGGACCGTCTTGGTGAAGAGGGAGCTGAGCCGGAAGGCAAAGCTCTCAATTTACTGGTCGGTCTACGTTCCTACCCTCACCTATGGTCACGATCTCTGGGTCGTGACCGAAAGGACAAGGCCGTCTACAAGCGGCCGAAATGAGTTTCCTCCGTAGGGTGGCCGGGCTCAGCCTTAGCGATAGGGTAAAGAGCTCGGACATCAGGAGGGAACTTGGAGTCGAGCCGCTACTCCTTCGTGTCGAAAGGAGTCAGCTGGGGTGGTTTGGGCATCTAATTAGGATGCCTCCTGGTGTTGTAAATTGTTTGAGTTGCATGTTTACTTTTATTGTGAAGAGCATGAAACAGGAAGTGCTTTTACTGTGAAGGAGCGAGAAGTAGCATGGTACGTGTGTTATTGATGCTAACAATGATGATGATAAGTAGAAAAACCCTATATGTCGGGTGCAAGAGTGCGTTCCGTTTACTCTAACAGTTGTAATACTGCAGTTACAGAAGTAAACGTGTTCCGTTCAAACCAGACGTGTCTTGGTCGTCATTAGAAGCTCCACTTCACAACACCTGGACGCCTCCCACTGGAGGTTTTCCAGGCACATCCAACTGGGAAGACACCCCGGGGAAGACCCAGAACACGCTGGAGGGATTACATCTCCCAGCTGGTCTGGGAATGCCTCAGGATCCCCCAGAATTAGCTGGAACATGTTGTCTGGGTCAGCCTGCTTGGCCTGCTGCCACCGTGACCCGACCCCGGATAAGCAGAGGAAAATGGATGGATGGATGCTACACCGTGATATTTATCGTCATTGTATCTATATATGAAATGACCAATATCGTTATAGAAGATTTTGTCCATATCGTCCCGTACTACCAGCAACAAAAATATTTGTTCCCTCTTCAAATATAAATAACAGAAAGAATCAGAGAGAAACTGTTACACCACATGTCATTGTCGTATGCTGTAAGAGAATAATTCCTCCCCACTAGAGTTTGAATCTGGAGCTCGGTATCACATATTCACGGCTGAGGTAGTTTCCAGCAAACAAAAAGAGGTATTCTGGGCTGAAAACACATAGTGATCAGAATCAGAAACCGTTTATTGCCATCGTATGTTGAACATACAAGGAATTTGACATGACGGGAGGTGCGTAACATTTAACAACGAGCAACAATGCAAAGTAGAACAAATTCAATTTACAGAAAATATGAGGCAAAGTAAAATATAATAAAGTGAAATATAAGATAAAGTGAAATATAAATAAATAAATAAATATATATATATATATATATATAAATAAAGTGAAGTCGAGTGCACAAGCGGTGTAGTGTGAAAGTGTCCAGTGTGATAAAAGGGATGTGCGGGGGAGTGACCGGAGGGAAATTGTCCTGGGGATGACAGTGTCAGTGGGGGTCCCGGGCTCTGTTAATGAGCCCGACTGCCGACGGGAAGAAACTGTTTATATGTCGTGAGGTCTTGGTCCTGATGGACCTCAGCCTCCTACCAGATGGAAGGGGCACAAACAGTTTATGTCCAGGGTGAGAGGGGTCAGCTACAATCCTTCTTGCTCGCTTCAGGGTTCTTGAAAAGAACAAGTCCTGGAGGGATGGCAGTTTGCAGCCAATCACCTTCTCAGCAGAGCAAATGATGCGCTGCAGCCTGCCCTTGTCCTTTGCAGTGGCTGCAGCGTACCAGACCGTGATGGAGGAGCAGAGGATGGACTCAATGATGGCTCTGTAGAAATGCACCATCATTGTCTTTGGCAGGTTGAATTTCTTCAGCTGCCTCAGGAAGTACATCCTCTGCTGAGCCTTCTTGCTGATGGAGCTGATGTTCAGCTCCCACTTGAGGTCCTGGGATATGATGGAGCCCAGGAAGCGGAAGGACTCCACCACGTCGACGGGGAGCCACACAGGGTGATAGGGGCTGGTGGGGCTACGTTCTTCCTGAAATCAACAGCCATCTCCACTGTCTTTAGAGCATTGAGCTCTAGGTTGTTCAGACCGCACCAGGTCACCAGATGGTCAGTCTCCCACCTGTAGGCAGACTCATCCCCATCAGAGATGAGTCCAATGAGGGTGGTCTCATCCGCGAACTTCAGGAGCTTGACGGACTGGTGACTGGAGGTTCAGCTGTTGGTGTACAGGGAGAAGAGCAGAGGGGAAAGAATGCAGCCTAGGGGGAGCCGGTGCTGATGGTCCTGGAGGATGCGATGTGCTTTCCGAGCTTCACGTGCTGCTTCCTGTCAGACAGGAAGTCTGTGATCCACTTGCAGGTGGAGTCGGGCACCTGCAGCTGGGAGAGCTTATCATGCAGCAGAGACGGGATGATGGTATTGAAAGCAGAGCTGAAGTCCACAAACAGGATCCTGGCGGAGGTTCCTGGGGAGTCCAGATGCTGGAGGATGAAGTGATGGGCCAAGTTCACTGCATCATCCACAGATCTGTTGGCTCTGTAAGCGAACTGCAGGGGGTCCAGGAGTGGATCGGTGAGGGATTTTAGATGGGACAGGACGAGGCGCTCAAAAGACTTCATGACCACAGAGGTCAGGGCGACGGGCCTGTAGTCATTAAGTCCTGTGATCCTTGGTTTTTTAGGGACAGGGATGATGGTGGAGGCCTTGAAGCAGGCTGGTACGTGGCATGTCTCCAGGGAGGTGTTGAAAATGTCTGTAAACACCGGAGACAGCTGGTCATCACAATACTTCAGGGTGGAGGGGGAGATCAAGTCTGGGCTGGCTGCTTTGCGGGGATTCTGTTTTTTAAAGAGCCTATTGACATCGCTCTCCTGAATAGAGAGTCGTCACTGGGGGTGGGGGGGAGCTGGAATGGGTGGTACAGAGGCATGGGCCGCTGCTGAGCTGGGGGAGGGGGGGCTGGTGGACTGGTGATGGTTGATGGGGCTGTGGGGGGTGGAGTCAGGAGTGTCCCATTGTCTTTCAAAGCGGCAGCAGTACTCATTCAGCTCGTCTGCCAGGCGGAGGTCGTTCATTGAGGTGGGGGGTTTTGGGCTTGTAGTTGGTAATCTGTCTGAGACCTCTCCAGACAGAAGCAGAGTCGTTGGCTGAGAGCTGGTGTTGCACTTTCTCAGAGTACAGTCGTTTAGCATCTCTCACTGCCTTGCTAAACCTGTATTTCGACTCTTTGTACAACACGTACGGGTTCGTGCAACACGTACGCTATAAAACGCAGATCCATATGTGGTTTGTGAAACGTATTGCAGAAACGGCAGTGTATGGGTTCAATTTGGTATGATTGATTGAGTGAAGCGTACATGTAATTCTGATAGTAAGAGCAAAGAACCATGGTGTTGTCAGTTTTTGACGGTCAGTGGAGCGGAGTACACGCATGAGACACAAGCTTTGCACTCACCACAGAAACACGAACACTAGGTTAGACTGAGGAAAGCTGAGGGATATATATGTCAGTTTTACTGGTAGTGTTAGACATATTACAGATTTATTGGGAATTGTGTTGGATAGGGATCGTAAAAAAATTAAAAAGCAAAAAGAACAGGCTAAAAGTGCAGGCTGAGGAGACAAAAAGGGAGTGAAGCATTAGATAAGGAAAAACAGGTGCAGCTAAAGGGAGGGACAGTGGGAGTCTCATTCAAGGTCGGAAGGGCAGCAGAAAGATTTCTGGACCTTTGGCTCCATCTGGTGGCTCTTCAGGAGTACTGCGTCCAGAAGCTTTGGCTCCATCTGGTGGACATTCGGGAGTACTGCGTCCAGAAAATTGGAAAAAAGAAGAACACAAGAAGATATGGCTGGAGCTGTGGCTCCATCTGGTGGCTATTCAGGAGACCTGTGTGCAAAATTTAAAAAGGCACTAAGACACTGGGGGAAAGACTGCATGGAAAAGAGACAAGATTCATTGGGATAATTGCATGGAACGATGGAAAGAGGAGGGATGGTGGAAGGCGGCCAGTCCACTACCTCCATCAGTCAACAACCTCCGGCTCTTTACCAACGATTTGACAAAACGAGTGGCTCAAGCACAGACTGCAGAGAGAAATCAAACGACAAATCAAACCAAGCGATGGGGGTTCGCTAACCCGTAAAGCAAGCCCGTAAAGACAGAGAAGAGGAACAGCGAGTGGCAATGATGGCACTAGGAACGGCCATGACGGATCGGATGCAGGTGGACATGCCGACCGGAAAAGAAAAAAAACCAGGCCCCATCTGCCACTCGATAATCAACCCCCTTGCCATCGCCCCTACCACTCAAGCCCCGGTAGGTCTGGGAAAGACTGCACCGGAACCGGGCCAGGCATCTCTGGCCTCGGCCCCTCCCCCGCCCTCAACTGGCCTGTATCCAGCACTTCCTCCCCCATACTCCCCTAATAATCCATTTATACAAGCACCGGTGAGAATATTAAAGGGAGGAATGCTCACAATAGCATTCCAGATGGCACTGGATGAAGGGTGCACCATCGACACGAGCGCCACCTCAACAGAGCGAGCGATGAGAGGCATGATGGAGAGGGTGAAAACATTGGAAAGAGCTATGACAAGAGTCCCCATAGACGAAAAAGATCCTGAGACAGCAGAGAGAGGCCAGCAGGCCGAAGAGGAGGAAGCAGAGGCCCAGCGGCAGAGACACTTCGATCAGGAGTGCATTCAGCGACTTCGCGACGAACTCGCTGCCACAACACCTCGCCCCATGCACTCAGAAGAGACCTATGTGACAAGCAACCTGTACTATGACCCTGCAGCTGGAAGACAGCCATCACCAAGGAACTCAAGTGGACCAAATACATTGGAGAAGCTCTCTGCCCTGCGAGCAGAGGCGGAAGAGCTACAACAGACTCTGGACTCAGTTATAGCCCACAGCAGAGAGACCAGCCACCGTGACAGACCGGTGGAAATGTCAACATATGTGGTGTCGGGCACTCTACACAGAGAAGTCTCCCCCCTCACGACAGGGACTGGAGTTCCTCTCCCCCGACATGCCATGCACCTTCGGTCTCAGGGCCCGCCCCAACGAGAGGAAACAGAGGACAGTGCTTTTGGTGCATATCCCCTGAGAGCAGCCCCCACTCTCGCACAACCACAGTGTGTTCAATTTGTGCCTTTTGGGTTTGCAGACATGACCAGCATGGTACAACAGCTCCCATCCCGCCACGCAGGAGCCGATCCGTGGATTGAGCTCACAGAATCTTTGACAGCTGGCCACCAGCTGGCCGTAGGCGACCTGAGAGCCCTTCTCTCTCGCTGTTTGGACCCAACCCAGTGTACTGCCCTCCTACACTTGGCAGGCGCTGGTGCGGCACAAGATGCCGACCCCTTTGCTCGATATCGTACAGCGTTGTGGCAGGAGCTCAGAACTAAGTTCCCCACTCCAGTGAACCAAGGCGCAGTGGCAGCATTCATCTGGGCCCCGGGAGAGTCCCTGCCCCTGTATCTGGCCAGAGCAGAACGGGTGTGGCGCCAGGCCTTCAGAGAGCCACATGATGGAAGCGTTACCACAGTGGCACTATGGCGTGCAATGGTAAAAACAGGCCTCCCTGAAGGACCTTGCCAGTGCATGGACGCAGTGGTTGGCCTTGAAGCAATGACACAAGACATGTGGAACGCCCAGCTCCGACATTACCTCTCTAAGCACATTCAAACTGAGGCAGGTAGCGACACAGAAATTAAGACCTTGCAGAAGGCCCTACTCATGAAACAATTCAAAGAACACGACGCGGCTCAGGCCGCCCAGAAATCTAAGGTTAAACAGCAACAACAGCTGGCACCGACTCCACCTCCAACGGCACCTACTCCCTCCGTCCCACTGGAGGTTATGATGGCTATGATGTCAGCAGGCGGTGAACAGTTATGCCCATGGGTCCCACAGGACCAATGGGGTGGAAAAGGAGGAGCCAGAGGAAGAGGAGAGACTGGAGGCAGAGAAGCGTCCTATTTCTGCTACAACTGTAGGAGACCGGGTCACTTCGCACGACACTGCAGGGCAGCACCGCAGCAAACACAGAGAGGAAGAGGACAATACTCCAGGGGAGGAGGCGGACGGGGCTATGAGAGACAAAGACCACAGCAAGGGGCCCATCAGGCTCCTTGGGACGAGGGACATGGTCCCCAAGGCGGGACCATGCCACACAGGCAAGTAGCCAACAATGGCCTGGAGGTTACAACAGTCCTCCCTATTGACACGCCCCTCAATCACTGGCATCATACACTCTACATTTCGGCCTCACCAGCGAACCCTTAATTAGGTGCTCAGTAAATGGACAGGATCACATCTTCCTCGTCGATACTGGAGCCACCTATTTGAGTGTGATGACTACGCAGCCGTTGTCGGACCGGTTTGTGTCAGTGGTGGGAGTCTCTGGCACTCCAGTTCGACAATTTTACACCACCCCTCTCCCCATCACGTTTCACGATGCAACCCTCATGCACAGCTTTCTCTCTGCTCCAAACTGCCCAGTCAACCTGCTGGGACACAATCTGATGACTCGCCTCAATCTGACCATCTGGATGAACCAAGACGGTGTCCATGTCTCGTCCAACCCATCAACTAGTACGTTGTCCATGCCAGTACACATTCTCTCCCTTGCTCCCGTTACAGAGACGGTGTCCCCCACAGACAAAGAGGTTTTCTGGCTGCGCTGTCTTCAAACTGGCCCCCAGACCCCTGCCATCCAATATTGGTTCAACATTCTCAAACCAAAAATCACTCAGCTGTTCCCGTACAAAACTCCCCTGGACCACGTCCATTGCACTCTAAATGTCACACCAGACCCCGACGACCCCTACACAGAAGACTGGGATGAAAACATGTCTCACCTTAGACCCACCATTCAGTGTCTACACATCTTTTGTGGCCAAGAAGGAGTAGCATCAAGAGTCATTCTATCTCCCTTCCTTCGCCCATGGTACCAGGTAGATGCAGACTCATCACCTCATGTCACTTTGGCTGTTGGTTTTGGCCATGAGGCCAGAGGTCTGGGACCTATGATCAAGAGAGCACTTACTCTCACTTGGGAACCAACCACTACTGAAGGTCTGCTCAAAGCCAAGGAGGAGACCATGTGTAGATGGACAGCCCCTGACACTGTTGAACACACTTTACCGGAGCACCTCCCTTTGCCTCGTCACCATGGCAAATCGTGTTCAGATCATCCAGCTACAACTGCCTGTTTGGCTCAGGTCCCAGGAAGGTTGTGGACCTCAGGGGCCTATGACGTTGGCCGCCTGACTACGGAACCCATCAAAGTCACATTCACAGACCCACATCAGCTTCCTGTGTACAGACCCCAATATCGTCTGAAAAAAGAACAACTGGAAGGCATTTGGCCGACTATTGAAGGCCTGCTCCCATGATCAGAATCCTAATGCATGAATTCACTTCACAACAATGATGTTAACAAAGAGAATAGAGCTGAAACAAGTGGATTAATAACTACAGATGAAGATCATGCTCACTCACTCATTTCTCTTTTTAGAAGATGAGAAAAATATATTGTGGCTTTTTTGACATCACTTCACACCTGAATGAACTGAATTTGAAGCTGCAGGACAATTCAGTGAAATAAATTTTTTCTAAAATTCATTACTTTATTTTAAGATGCACATTTTTTAAATATATATATATATATATATATATATATATAAAATACCCCAATGTCAAACAGGCTGCGCTTAAGATACTGTCAATGTTTGGGTCAACATACGTCTGCGAGTCTGTTTTCTACCCTGAAACACGTGAAATCAAAGCATCAATCTGTTCTGACTGACACCCATGTGAAAGAATTGCTTCGAGTGGCAACAATGGAATACAAGCCAGATTTGAAGAGGATTGTTCAAGGCAAGGAATGCCAGAAGTCCTACGAAGCAACATGCATAGTAATGTAAGAAATTTGAGCAAAAAACTGTAGTTAGTAGATATAATAAAAGTGTTTAATAATTCATAATTAAGAATTCATAATTAGTCATAATCATAAGGGTTTTGGGAATGCATAATTAAGCTAAACATAAAGTGATGTAGGATTAGTAGCTAAAATAAATGAAGCTTCTGCCAAGTTGCAGAAGTCTAGCTTATATACTGAAGGACTATCATAGAAGGGAGTAAGTCATAACTGACAGGATCTGAATGTGTTAGCTGCTCAGGGAGAGAGAGATGTGAGATAGGCGTTTACAGACGTGCGTAGGGAAATTGGCCAATAGCAATTGAGATAGACGGAAGGGGAGGAGTCGCGAACGAATATGTGGGAGGTTTGATTTAAGTCTTTTTCTCTCTCGCGTGAAGGCTCTCAGACGACGGACGTGTTTTTTATATCTGAGAAGCTGAGTTGAGTTTTTTGCAAATGGGGTTTTATTGATTTAATATTTCATAGGAGTATGTACTCCAATGTTTAACTGTAATCGTACTTGCATCAGTGGAATTAAATTCCTTATAATTGTAAACCAGTCTTGGTAGAGTTCTTATTGGAGCGTGTCGACTGCACAAAGCAGCCGGACACACGTGCTCCGGCCTTCTCTCTGTGGGGTGTGAGTTTCAGCCTCGACAGTAAAAGAAAAATGCTTTTGTAAATTATTATATTTTTGTTTGTGGACTTGGTTGAACTGAGAGTTTGTGTGTGTGTGTGAGACAGTGCACACTATGTTCATTGTTGGAAATGACTGGCCTGTGGTCTTAGTACTGTAGGAGTCAATTTCTGTCATCATGTTGGTGTGTGACATTTACAATAAATCTGGCTGAGCAGAAGTCTGGTGTGTGTGTGTGTGTGTGTGTGTGTGTGTGTGTGTGTGTGTGTGTGAGGAAGAAATGGGGTGATGTTCATGTGTGCCCATGTGTATGATGTGGCTCTTTGCGGTACCACAATAAAAAATGTGGCTCTTATGCTGCGTTCACACCGCGTCGCGTTGATTTTTTGACGCAGTGCAAAATCGCGTCCAACGCACTGCAAAATCGCGTCCAACGCGTCGCCGGTCGTGTTCACACCAAACGCCGCAAAATCTCGTAGCGCCGGAGAGGGGGCGTGGTTTATCGTCCTGGAAGCCGTTCACCTGGCCGCCATTTCTTTCCGCTGTCAACCATGAAAGGACATTAAGGACAATTGCTGCTTTGTACGTGTTGTGGAAGTCCCTCAAACATCGGAATGCCAAACGCCGTCATGTCTGGTTCATAATATTGTTCAGAGGAGCTCCGTGGATTGTATCGAGCTGTATTCACTGTCTAGCAAGCCACCGGTCGCTGTTTACTACAGCTGTAGGAACACAAAATAAACTGATTTGGCTGTGATTCAACGGCAATAAACCGACAAAAAGGGACTCCGAAATAACTACGTAATGATGCCGATTTGTACTTGTCTTCTCCGACAAAAAGGGACTCCGAAATAACTACGTAATGATGCCGATTTGTAGGCTACTTGTCTTCTCAATGGAGCTCTGATGGATCGGTGCTAGGCTATGCTAACATCGTAGCAGCTCCACCAGCACTCAATAACTTCACGTAGACGTAAACACGGCAGCATCTATTCATTGTTTGTACCGTTTGGTTTACACACACACATGTATACACATAGTTTGGTCCGGTCTCTGTTGATATTAGGTATCGTAGAGCTCTGGGTGAACACAGACGGCTACAGGATTTATTTCCTGATTCAACAACGGCAGGAAGTCAGTGATGACAGGGGGAGCAACTCAACGCTGATAGGCTATCGCGCCACAGCGTCACGCGATTATTTCTCAGAAGTTGAAAAATTTCAACTCGCGTGTTGGCGATTTTGCGGCGTCCAACGCGTCCACCGCACTGCAATAACGCGTCCAACGCGCCATCGCAAAATCGCGGCGCGCCAGTCTCATCGCGTCTGTGCATAGACTTTGTATGTAATCTCGACGCGCGTCAAAAAATCAACGCGACCGGTGTGAACGCAGCATTAGTCTCTGACTGGTTGGCCACCCCTGCTCTAGAGCCTCACTGGTCCACTTCTTGAATTTCCTCACCACAGGTTTACATAGCTTGAGTTTCTGCCCGTATGAAGGAATCAGATGGACCATGACATGGTCAGAGTCCCAGTGCAGCACGAGGGACGGCGTGATATGCCGCGCTGATTGTTGCGTAGCAGTGATCTAGAATGCTCTCCTCTCTGGTAGGGCATTTAATAAACTGACGGTATTTAGGGAGTTCATGGCTGAGATTTCCTTTGTTAAAGTCACCAAGGACAATAACTGAAGAGTCCGGGTAGGTCCGCTCCACACATAGTATCTGGTCGGCGCGCGCGCTGTGCTGCCTGCACGTTGCGCTGCCTGCACGTTGCTCTGCGGCGGCATGTAAACACCGATCAGAATGAATGAAGCAAACTCACGTGGGGAGTAAAAGGGTTTGCAGTTGATGATAAAATATTCCAGATCAGGAGAGCAGTGCTGAATAATCACTGACACATCGTTGCACCAGCCACTGTTGGTATAAAAACAGATTCCTCCACCCTTCGATCTGCCTGAGAGCTCCGTGTCGCGGTCCGCTCTGAACAGCCGGAAGCCAGCCAGCTGGAGCGCGGAGTCCGGAATCGATCTACATAGCCAAGTCTCAGTGAAGCACAAAACGGAAGATGAAGAAAAGTCTCTGTATTTCGCCACCAGTAGCTGGAGTTCATCCAGTTTGTTGCACAGTGAGCAGACGTTTGAGAGAAATATGCCCGGCAGCGGTGTACGAAATCCACGTGAGCAGAGTCGCACGAGCGCACCAGCCCGTCTCCCTCTCCGCCTTCGTCTCACCGCGTCGGCTAAGGTAAGAGCACCTTTGACTAAAATGTCCAGTAATTCCACAGAAGTTAGCAGAAAAGATGGAACTAAGTCCGCTGGAGTTGTACCCCTGATGTTCATGAGCTCATCTCTGGTGAAAGAGCTCCGGGAATCGCAGCATAAAACTGAATTCACGACAAAAACAACAAAAAACACGCACCAACACGTCAAGGCAGCCTTCCTCTGCCGCGCCATCATTTCAATGATCTGGTGGATGTTAGGATGCAGCAGGTTTGGGATTTAGGGCAGGTGTTTATTTGTCCCTTCATGTCTTGGTATGTTTGTATTGATAGTGTGTGGAACAAATTGATGAATATATGAATGTATTCATCTCTTACATTCATTAATTAAAGTCCACAGTAAACACACATGCCAGAGTAGAGCCGAGCACTCTTTAGTTGGCTCATGCAAAAAGCCTGATGTTGTCACGTCCCCTCACTGAGACCTGTCCCGCTCTCACTGATTCACTATTAAGACGTTGTAACACCTGCTTTTCCCAGACCTTCCATTTCAGACCATGTCCTCTGCTGCAGAGGTCAGTCAGCAGTAATAAATCAGGTGGAGCAGCTATTTGTGTAAATTTCCATTTCCACATATTTTGCACCTATGAAGAGGAACGCCTTAAAATATATGTAACATGAGACCAATTTGCAATTTCTAGCTGCGCTGCTTTTCCTCCATTTCACCTGTGGTCTTTTAGTAAATGAAGACAAATGCAATGTGATTGTTCAGCGCATAAAAAAAGAGTTAATTAATATCACCCTAACTTCTAACTGAAGGTGATGCAAACAGCCCACAGAGATCACCGTCACCAAGAGCCGAGCTCTCTTCATCGCCTCCTGAGTACCTAATAAGTTATTACTATTTTCAGTGACCCCAACACTGTGGCAGGATGACAGTGGTGTCACTTGTGATGTCATCAAACAAACCAAGCAACCAAACAGCCAAATATACAATATATGCACTGAACACTCTAGTTATGACAACTGATATTATGTAAGCGCATGTGCAATAGGTACTTCAGAAATGTAAATGTAAGATCAGACAACAAGGGTGGAGTGTTTCGAAAGCCCATCAGCACTAACTACAATCAGATTCCACTTCATTGACAAACAGGTTTTTACTCTGCTTTGGTGTATTAGTTTTGGTAACATAAACATGTAACATTGTACATATGTACAACATATGAATTAAAATGAAAGAGCAGTTTTAGTAGTGGTAGTTTTGTGCAGAAATGTGCAAAACTGTCCAATAAATGAAAGGTTCACAGTACGAAGTATAAAAAAGAATATGTACACCGCATATTGACAGATATTAAGGGAAGTTAATGTAATGTGTAGCGTCTATGAATGGGGAAAGAGTCCGGCTCAGTGTGGGTCCTCGTTGATGAGGCCAGCCTTCATGGACATAAATGAAGTTGATTACATTTTATGTACTTGTTGTGCTCTCATCTTTTAGCATGTAATACTTACATGAATACAATATGTAATGCCACACAGTCCACTGTGTATGTGTGTGTGGGAGGGACAGTTTCATTGTCACTCCACTCAGATACCATTTGACCCTTGACGCAGACTTGGGATGAGCCAATCAAAATCTGACAAGTCATTTACTGTGTCGGTGCCACTTGACTGAACAGCTCTCAGCCACTCAGGCCTTTGTCGCTGTTACAAATAAAATGCATTATTATTATTATTAGTACTGATCCAGTCATCCAAACAATCTCTATCGTCACATCAATTTGGCCACCTTAACAACAAAATGTGAATACAATGACAGGCAATAATTGTAATTGGAAGAAAACCCTGAATCTGACAAAGAACCTTTGAAGTTGCATTGAAACATTTTTCCTTTGAGTGCAGTGCAGTGAGTGCAGTAATACTGCATTATATGCAATACACCAAACGTTCCACATGGGGGCACATACGGTTCAGCTTCCAGGACTAGTTCAGGACTAACTGGCAGCATTAAGAGTAAGACTATCCCTGAGGAAACTCTCCTCACAAACAAGTCATGCAGTCATATCTTTACAAGCGGGGGGGAAGAAGGGCAGCAGCCGCTTCTTACTGGCCCCAATCCAAACTTAACAATACGTGTTGGTATCGCCTCAGTGTGGGCATCAACTCAGTCACTGCCTGGTGACTGGTGGGCCTCTGCAGCTTTAACAAATCAATTTGGAATTCTGCAAACATTTCATCAAAGTCAAATTTGACTCAAGAATGGATGGGCCATCTGGAGAACTGAGAGTGGTCCCAGTGGGCCGGCCCACCATACTGTCACTGCAGCAACACTGAGACAATAATGCAGAACATTACACGATGTCGTTTAATCCCACATCACACTGGCATTGTGAGATGTAATTCAAAGTTAAATCCTGATGATTTTTATGCTGAAACTTGCCAAGCCAGCAAGTGGACATTGCTGGGTGGCTGTTGCCCCCCTCCTCTCATCCCCCTCAGGGGGGAGATCACATCCCCGTGATACAAGGAACAATGACATGTATTGATTTTATGTGACTCATTATTTAGGTGTGCATATAGATGCAGCCATTTAGAATTTCCTTCTGGTCCATGGCAAGGCCCAGGCAGATCCCTGCTGCGACCCTTCCGGGTCCTTGTCTGAAATGAGATCCCTCTCAATGACTTGGTTACCACGGTGCTGACTCATAATGCTGCTGAATCACCATGTCTTCATATTAACTTCTACTGTTACTCTAAAGCTGTTAGAATTGTGGCCTATCTTCTATTTGCAATTAATATGCATTCAATCCAGTTCAATTATTTAAATGAAACAGACAATAAAATGTATAATAAAGGCTTTAACATTGTAAAAACACAGGGGTGTGGACCAGTCTCCAAGCTTCTGGCCCGTGCAAGCTCTCTAACCTGTGATTCCTCCTCAGTGCCACTGTGTCTCTTCTTCAGCTTCTCTGTCAGGGTCTGTTTCCACTTACAGACGGTAACTAGCGAGGGCCATTTCACTGGGCTCAAATTGAGATTGAGCCCCATACTCAGACTCCCAAGGTCCAGGGCCCAGCCTCGCAGGATTTCCATGGACAGTCTTTTCTTGAGGGTCCCCAGGTCCTCGGAGGGTGGAGGGGACAGGAGGTTTGGAACACTTCCGCCGTGGAAAGTGTAGCCCAGGGATGAGTTACTCAACATGCTGTCCCACCGTCGCTTCCCCACAGAGCTCATCTGGAACCTGGTTTTGTATGTACCCTGACTGACAGAAGTCACCATGCAGGTCAGACAGCTTCTACTACCAGCCGCGCATCCTGTTTTAGTAAAGATATCCCAATGAAGAAAAAATTGCTCACATCTTCAGAAGTAAAACAATCCATGGATGAGCTGTACCTCTAGATACCATCTTAAACCGTGTTCAAAATCAACTTCTCATCCATGAGAAAGAGTTTATGTGAATTGGAGGCTCTGCCCCGGACACATCTGCCCACTGTTTCCACTTATAGACGGTAACTAGCGAGGGCCATTTCAGCTGTGTTTTGGTGGGACACAGAGTGGTGGACTTTAGAACAATGGATGTAGTGAAGCTGTCGAGGACAGATCGCTCTAGGGGAGTGTCAGCAAAGGGGAAACACTTGTGACACATACTCAATATATCTGATTGGGTGAGAGCTGCAGTGGCTGGGCCAGACGTGGATCTGATTGGATTAGACAGGGTAGAGTGCTGGGTGCTGGAGCCCACTGATATAAATCACATGGAGGCATAATTAATGCCTGAGGGGAGTCAGCTCTGTCAGGAAGCCAAAACTAGATGAGAGACAGATCAATGGAGCACATCAGGAGAAGAGGTGGAGCAACAGAGGCCCATGCCACAAACCAACATACACCATAATGAGCAGAAAACAAATGGAAACAACAACATAGTCTCTGCAGTGGGAGATAAATCAAATACAATACTGAACACTGGCTTGGGGCTAATTGAAATTCTCAGAATAGAGCAGCTTTAACCTTTTGTCTCACTCTTTTGCAATTGGAGCAATCAGAGGGAAGAGGTGCAGCCAGAAAAGAGAGAGACGAGTGGCTCCATCTACCTGTCTGTCTCCTCCTAATCTTCCTCCTCTCACTCTGCGTTCTCTGTCTCTTTCATTTGCTCATTTGTCAATGACCTCTTCTCTCCCTCGCAGCGTATGACCATCTTCCTCCCACAAACCGGTCTCTTGTGTCTCTCCCTGCCTGTCTTCCGCTGGATCAGGCAGCAGGAGGATGTGTGGAGGTTAGAACAACTCAGACCTCAGGCTCGAGCTGCCTGGAAGCAGCAACACTCTCTGCGTCAGCGCCTGATGACTGCAGGATTAGATGCGCCTGGCATGACATTGATAAATACTTACAGGTAGGAATAAAACAAGGCAGAGGGTAAGCAGAAAGTAAAAACAGTGCTCTGCTCGGAGCAGACATGTTGACAGGCTTACAAATATAAGAGAGTCAAACAGAAAACCCCCTCACAAATTGCCACGTTTCTATGTCACTTTGGTCTCCAGATGCCCTCTCAAAACCCGACTCGCCTATCAAGCTACTGGAGTACACATCCATTATCGAAAGGAGCTGGTTCCCACGCAGCAAATGGCTGCTTTGCCAGCACGATGTCATAAGAATAACTACCACAGGAAAGTAAAAGAGGGCCAGAGAGAGATTTGGAATAGAGCAAGTTAATCCATGAGAATGGAAATGGAAGAGAGGCAGAAGGAGAGAAGAGATATATGGAAAAATAGTCTCTAGAATGGTTGGATCTTTATATGAAACAGACAAAACCAAAGCCAATTTTGTTTTTCAGACAAAAACACTCAAATTATGAGAATAACAAATAAATGTATTAATTTGCTACTCAGCTGTCCATCACCTGTTTGACCATTTCAACTCACGCAAATGAGGCGAATTCCTGTATTTTGCGTTATTCACACCGCGCCACTCGCGTCTATTTGCGTCTGTGCATTGACTTTGTATGTAATCTACTCGCGTGAAAAATTCACGCGCCGCGTTTGGTGTGAACACGGCATTACAGTCTGATTAGTTGATATCAGTGGCGGCTAGTGCTGGGCGGTATACCGGTTCAACCCCCGAAACTGACGTTCTCCGCCCCCAGGCTGCACCTAGATATCCTGTCCATGAAAGTCACGAACAGGACCGGTGACAAAAGGCAGGCCTGGCGGAGGCAAACACCCACCGGGAATGTGTCTGACTTATTGCCGAGAATGCGGTAAACAATTTGGAACACTAACAATTGTACATTTATAAAATTACACCGTCTCCAGTAGCTGTACACCAGACAGGTTTGGCTAGCTGGACGGTATGACCAGAAATGTGTATCACGGTATTTTGTAAGATTCTGGCGGTTTCACGGTATATCACGGTATTATTGTTTTTTCCCGTTAACGCATTAATTAATTAATTAACGCCGAAAACGAACACAAGAACCGGCCGGCCAGCGAGCGGTGAACAAAGGGCAGCCCTGGTCAGGCTGATCTGGGATCAGCTCTTTGGCCTGCAGAATCTCCACCAAAGTTCTCCTCTCAAACGGGTCTTGGAGGAGTAGTGCTCGCGCTGGCGCTCGCGCACTGTAGAGACTAGTCCTGACGAGAATGCGCAGCTTGGGGCCGAACTAATTCTGCCCCAAGCTGAATTTATTTGAGGACGCTGATTGGCTAAATTGTATGTCACTCATTTATATCTTTAATCTGCAATTGGCTAAACTGCTTCATGTCCTAACTTCAAGTCCAGCCATGTTCCGACTGTTATATTCACTCATGCAGCTTCAACTTTTTTGGGCCAATTCTCGATGGCCCCAAGCTGCTGAGACGTGCTCACAGGTGGACATGCAGGAAGACCATATATTTTGCGCAGATACCATATTTTACAAATATTACTGGGTACATTCCATATTTCAAAAACACAAATATTGACAATTTGTATAATTATTATTATTATTTTTTTTGGCTCAAGGAGGGGCACTCAAGGTGGGGCCAGGCCCCATGGCCCTCTATTGGCCAGTCGCCACTGCATGTAGTGTATTTAAGAAAAAATATTAAATTATAAAATAGCTCTAACTTTGTGATTCTGTTTAGGCCAGCAGAGAAGGCCTTGCTGGTCCTGACGGCCCACCACTGGTTGATATTTAAGAAAAACAGTGGTGTATAGTAACGAAGTAGAAATACTTCGGTACTGTATTACTTAAGTCGTTTTTTTGGATATCTGTCCTTTACTTTACTACTTATATTTCTGTTGACTTTTACTTTTACTTCACTACATTTTGCAAAGAAAACAGATACTTTGACTCCGATACATTTCCCCTGAAACCTTCGTTACTCGCTACAAAATCAAATCTATCTTTAGAAAAAAAATTAATCATGAGACCAACGTCGGGGACTGTGGTGGAACAGAGACTGCAAGCAAGCAGGTTTGGCGAATCAGTGGTCCTAGCTTGGAAGTTAAATCATTGGTAAATCACGTTAATGCGCAATTGCAAACAAGTGTTTTGATTCCCAGTGATGCCCAGGATGCTAGCTAGCGAGCGACTACATTAGTATAATTCCACTCTACGATGACTGATTTCATGAACAAACACAACAGAAATGGAAGCACCTGCTACTCCCGAAACAATCTACGGTTGTGACGAAGACCAACACCCGTGGATCGCTAGCGAGTTAGTGATCTGAGGAAGTGTTGACAGTTGTGAGATTTTGTTGATTCATCTTAGCTATAATCATTGCAGCACTAGTTGGCTAACGTTAGCTAACTTAACGTTAGCTAGCCACCACACCATAGGATTGACAGGAGCCGCGAGAGCGCAGCATTAGGGGAATCCTTCTCAGCTGTGCGCAAGCTGTCTGTGACGCTGAACACACCTCTACCTGCCTCAGCGGCCTGTGAAAGGCTATTTAGCATCGCAGGACTAGTCTTCAGCCCAAGAAGAGCGAGACTGAAGTCTCGCAATTTTGAAAACCAACTTCTTTTGAAGATGAACAGGACATTTTTCAGTTTCAAGTAATGACTGGGTTGTTACTTTCGGTGCTGCTTTAGTATTGATCATGTTTTGATATTTGAGTCATGTTGTGGATGATCAGATGGAGTTATGATGGTAGCAGTCGCCCAATTGCAGATTCAGCTTGAGCAAAACCTTTGTCTATTGCAGAGGTCTTCAACAGGGGGTCCGCGAAATTTTTGGTTAATTGGACAATTAAAAAGAAAAACAAAAAATCTCGAAACATGAATCTGTCCATTATTTTAATAGTTCAGTATTGTATGAAAGATAACAGGTATCTTTATGCATGGCAGTGGTACTAATAGGCCATCACTCATTTTCGTTTCCATGTTTAAAATGAAAACATCAATTTGAATAGCTTGTGTGCATGATTATCATGCAATTGACAGTTGATATTGGCATTGGTATCAGCTGACAAGGTATGTTTCTAAATGGCAGTGGCTCGGCCACCCTACTCACTGTACCTTGCACATGTTTAAAATAAAAAGATGAATATATGAACCTGTGTATTATTTGAATAGCTTAGTATTGAATGCACAATAAAGAGGTATACACGGTACTAGGCCCATTTAATATAAAACACAATTTTATACAATATATATAGTCGGGGGTCCCTGCTCCATCTCTCTTTCAGTTTGGGGGTCCTTGCCCTGAAAAACATTGAAGACCCCTGGTCTATTGTGTTCAAATCAGGCCCATAGGAGTTTACAAGGCAAGTGTCATTTCTCAAAACACTGACCTGATGCATCAAGTGGATATTTTCTGCTGAACATAATATTATGCATTTGCCCTCTACATCCTCTAGTCGGAATGAGCATACTTATAAACGTACTGTTACAACTCCTTCATAGTGTCATATTGCTTTTATAAGTTCATAGTAGATGGAAAAGTATACTCATGTACAATATATTATGTTGAACATTGTTGCTCCTGGATGGATCACAGCCAACCCAATTATGTTCAACACAGCTCCTTGTCCTTGGTCATGGCGCCACAGCACTTAAAAGAATAAACTTCATAATTCTCAAAATTCTGACCCCTTGCTTTTTTATTAACAGCATTTACTTGTACTTTTACTTTCAATACTTTAGTACATTTAATATCAGAAAATTACTTTTGATACTTAAGTACAATAAATATCAGATACTTTAAGTCTTTTACTCAAGTAGTATTCTAATAGGTGACTTTTTACTTTTACTGGAGTCATTTTCCAGTAAGGTATCTTTACTTTTACTCAAGTATGGCTTTTGGGTACTTTATACACCACTGAACACCACTGACTTTCTTTTAGGTTCTGTGAGTTCAGTTTACTGTGAATCCATTTTGAAATGGCTGAGGCGTTGTTGCTTTTTAGCTGGACCCAATGCTGACAAAGACTAGTAAGGGTGGTTTATGGTGATGGGTGGGTGTGTTTGAAGAAGCTCTTGGTGTCAGTCAGGTGATGCGTTCACTGTGAAACCAAATTTCAATCGTCGAGTTTCAAGTACATTCATGAAGTTTGACCCACTTAGGTACAGCTGCTTCAAATCAGACTTACACTGCCACAACAGTAAAACCCAGACTACCCAGAGAGCATCTCTCACAAAGAGCCTTTCTCAGCAGATGACGACACCTGCCTTAGCCTGCTCAAAGAAGAAGCATACTGTAGTGTTCGGATGCGGCAGCTCTCCTCTCTTCACTCAGCTAATGCAGCAGCATACATGTACGCTGCCTCCATCATACATTAAGACTTGGGATTTTTGCAAGTGTCACTTCTGACTTGTGGGACCTTCAAGGACTTCCTGCAGTGAAAATTGTATTTTTAAATGAATTACATCTCTGCAACTCCAGTACGATACAAACCCCTCCCCTACTTTGTTGGCTTATTTATGTAGGCTCAGTTTGTAATTACGATATCTCTGACAGCAGACTGCCATTCAACAGCTGTGGGGGTTGCTGTGATCCCGGCTAAGTCCTTTGAAATAAAACAGAGTTTGCTGTGGACAACTGTAGAGACAGATTAATTTGGGGTGTTTGGAGAGTGAGCTACTGTTTGAAGTGGAGAGCCAGGTAGCCCTCAACGGCTCTCACTCTCCCTGTGACAAAATGACAGAGGAAGGAAAAGACTGCTGTGCTCATAACAGATACGAGGATATATACAGACACTGACAACTGTCAGACAACAATCGGTTTCACTATAAAAAAAACATTTGTTGGACAGTTGATACTCGTATAGAAGGAGACAGAGAGAAGAGGCTCTTCAGAAATAGCTTTAAACACGACAGTATCTGTGTTTTCATTTTAAACATGATACATCATACTGCATAACCTGATCGTGTCAGGTAAAAGCCGTGCTTTGCTTCATGTCAGCCGCTGAGTTATTCCTATCTCACCAGCACTTTGTTCAACTCACTGACCAAGACATGTCCTGATATCTGAGGTCCAATTTTAGAAACAGCCCTTCAATTATCTTTCTTTTCCATTAAGTTGCCGCTTTGTTAACAAAACACTGGCACATGTGTGGTGTGTGGTGAATAGCTTTGAAACAGCTTAGCCTCTCCGGGAGACGCAGACTGATGTCATGTACAGAGATACGATGTAGAAACTCACGCAGCAAACCTGAATGGACATCTCTGTAACTCCACTAATGACCCACTCTTTTCAGATTCCCTACAATTAAAGTTATGTTAGAATAGTTATGTTAGTTAGAAAACATTTTCTGAGAGAAACTTTAAAATGAAAAACTTTCTGTGGATCCCCTGATTGTAGAGACTTGAATACAAGAGTTATAGTGTGCAGAAGATTTGAAGGAGCTTTTTTCTGTGAGACGTCGACACATTGGTACATTTAGCTGTAGCGTGGATACTGCAGATACAGTAATTGAAAAAAGTTATTTTCCAATTTCATTTCAAATGGACGGACTTGTTTTAATCACAACTGAAAAATAATTTTTGTTGGAAAAATTTTGTTCTGGGTGAGGAAAGTAAAATAAAGGAAATATTACTGATAGAGTGCAGAGCACCAAGCATCAGCATTTCCACTGAAAATGACTTGGATTCCGGCTTCCTTGAAACATCTCTTCTGATTTATTCAATAGTTTGAGCCAGAGGTTCATAGCAGGGTTTTACATCTATTGTTTTCTGACTAAAGGCCTTCACACACCAGAGGCGTTTTTCTTTCTGCGATTCATTTGGACGTCAATGTATTTTTCCGAACTGTTGTTTTTGTCATGAATGCTTTCATACAGAGCATGGATATTATGGAGCAAAATAGTAATTTTCTTCAGGAGCTTTTGCACTGCGAATAAAGGCATCAACCAATCACATTCTGCGGAACAAACATATTCAATATCTACAGGTATATTGTACACATAGACCTGATATTAGAAGTGGACGTAGTTGTCGTGATGTCATCGATTGGTTTGTGGACTGCCATTTTCAAGCCTCTAGTTTGGCATTTTGGCCATCGCCATCTTTGTTTCTTGCAACCAGCGAACAGAAGTAACCACATTTGGACAGCAGAAGAGTGACGTAGAGACGCCGTCTACGGCTCTGGTAGAGACCTGTCAATCACAGTGTAGCCCCGCCCTAAAGCATCCCCTGCTTTATGGTCTGTTTGACTCTGAATGGACCATAATGTACTAAATGAACATCATGCTGTATTGAACAAGACTTGAAACTAGAGATTGAGACCATAAACTCATGTTTACAATGTTTACTGAGGGAATAAATCAAGAGAGAAGTAGAGTAATTTTCTCATAGACTTCTATACAACCAGAGGAGTCGCCCCCTGCTGGACACTAGAGAGAATGCAGGTTTAAGATAATTCTACATTGGCTTCACTTTGCAGAACCGGATGTTGCCGCCTGTTTAGACAACAAAACAGAGACTGTGGTCCGAACCAAACTTTATTACTCTTTTCAACCTTGACAAAGGCAGCGCAGACCAGATCCACTCCTGCCATTAATTACCTTTCACAATAAGAGCCCTTTAGACACTACCTAACTGTTTACCAGAAGGAACTGAAATTCACTCAGAGCGTTTCACTAAAAGTAAACTCAATAAAATATCTCACAGTAGCTTAGGCTATACAACAACATCTTAGACAGACTGACAGACACTGCTCTGGGTCATTAGGATCCTGATAGTTGGTCCTCTGCCTGCACAAATCTATCAAACCTTTTATTAAAAAATTGCTGCAACTGTTGCAAATTCGTTTTGCTGCCGGTATGAGTTATGATGCAAAATATTCGCAGGCGAGTATTCTGCATTCCCGTGTCGTTTATTTTTTCATGTGTGTAAGTGCTCAAGGGTCCTTCTCTGAGGTATCAAACAATAACATGTCTGTCTTCTTCACAGGGAGGACCACTTTCCTCAGCTGTTGTTGAAAAGACATTACAAAGACAACACTTCAATGACATGACTTTAACCGTGATGACAAGCCAAACTGAATTCTTCTTTGCTACTCTATGCATAGTCAGTTTAGAACAGATATCCAATTTGAACCTGGAGCCTGTTGGTTTAAAATATCAACATGACACACAGCTCCAATTAGTTGCTTTCCAGCTGTGCAGAGGAAAGTCTTCTCTCACACGTCAGTGCTTTAAGCACGACTACACACACGGTATATGTACACACTTACATATCCCACAGCTCCATCACCTTATGCCACCAGAGTTCAACCAGCAGGTCATTTACTCTACACTGTCATGCAGACAGATAATAGGGCTATAGGTTCTGCACTTATTTCCACGAGTACACAAAACATTTTTCACACCTCCAATCATTCTCAAATGAAAATAAACTTAAACAGCACTCAAGTATTGTTTTTTTCTTAAAAACAGAATATTACTGTATTGATACCATCATACTAAGATGTGAAAAGTAAAAATAGAAAAAAGGCTGCTTTTGATAGAAGGACTTAAATACAAGTCTTATTATCCCTCTTATGCATTTATCAGCATCAACACCATTCGATGTAGCAGCTCTATACTCTGCTGTACATCATCATAATCATCTGTTGTTTGGAAATGTGGGTAACACTTCCTATTATGGGGCGACCGTGGCTTACTGGGTAGAGTGGGTTGTCCGCCAACCGAAAGGTCACCGGTGCAATCCTCGGCTGCACCGTGTCCTGTGTCGAAGTGTTCCTGAGTGTCACTGTACCCCTAACTGCTCCCCGGGTGCCTGTCATTGGCAGCCCACTGCTCCCTATATATACAGCGATGGGTCAAATGCAGAGAATAATTTCCCCACTGTGGGACTAATAAAGGAATGTTTCTTCTTCTTCTTCTTATGCCCACGGATATAATGCATCGTTTCATAACACGTCTAAGTGCTGACCACTCACTGACATTTGTTTTTTGTTGCAAGCATCATAGTGTAGTTTTTCCCACAGTTTTTATACATTATATTTTTTATAATGCATTATAATGTCATTATAAGTGGTTTATTTAAGTTAAGTGAAATATATATAATCAAATATATATGTTACAAGAACAACAGACAAAACGTTGAAAATAAATTAAAGAAACAATGACCACTGATTAATGTTATAAATAATTATGCTAATAATACTTATGAGTTCTTATAACTATGATTAGTCACTGCTATAAGCTAATTATAAATATGTTTCTATTTCATCCTTACTGACCGCCAGAGGCAGTGCTTAACACTGGATATCTTCCGTCGCGCGCATGCGCAGGTCGAATATTTATATCAACAAAGTCACGTGTGACCTCGGATGACCCGCGTCGTCTATAAGTTCCGGTGTCATCCTGAGCTCAGTCCTTTTTTTCTTCTCGCGTCGCAGGTTAGCTACCATGGTAGCATAAACAAGGATGTGTCTACGATCAAGACATATTAGAGCTCGTCGCTGTAGCCTTGTGACTACCGGTCGGAGTTGCGGTTCTCTCGCCCTCCAAAGGCTGCGACGAGCTGTCCCTCTTCGGAGGGAACGGTGTGTTCGCCGTTCGGACATCGAGCCCCGGACTGGTGGACGCCCCTATCATCGGTCGTCACCAGTCTGATAAGGGCCAGCTAAGTCGTGATGACAGCAATCGGTAAGATCGATTAACATTGTTTTCTATAACAGTTGTTTGTTCCACGGTTGGCAGAGCGCTTCCGCTCTAGTTAATCGAGTGGCGCGCTAACGAGAGCGTAGAATTACGCTGTCGGCCCGCCCTTCACAGTGTTACGGCTATCACAGTTAGCAGAGTGTTCCTGCTCAGGCAAACTTTGTGAGACACTAGATCCGCATTGGCGTTGGGTACATGGAGATTTAATCTTTACATCTGACGTAATTCGCAGTTAGCAGTGTCTTCACTCAGGCTAACTTGGATGCTAGCTGGGACTGCGTCCATCAACTTTGTAAACCTTACGGCCGTCACAGTTAACAGAGCATCCCCGCTCAGGTTAACTCAGTGGGAAGCTAGCTAAACAGAGCTGATAATGGGGCTGTGGCCATCAACTTTGTATCCTTACGGCTGTCACAGTTAACAGAGCGTCCCCGCTCAGGTTAACTCAGTGGGAAACTAGCTAAACAAAGCTGATACTGGGGCTGTAGCCATCAACTTTGTATCCTTACGGCTGTCAGTTAACAGAGCGTCCCCGCTCAGGTTAACTCAGTGGGAAACTAGCTAAACAAAGCTGATACTGGGACTGCGTCCATCAACTTTGTATCCTTACAGCTGTCACAGTTAACAGAGCGTCCTCGCTCAGGTTAACTCAGTGGGAAACTAGCTAAACAAAGCTGATACTGGGGCTGTGGCCATTAACTTTGTATCCTTACGGCTGTCACAGTTAACAGAGCATCCCCGCTCAGGTTAACTCAGTGGGAAACTAGCTAAACAAAGCTGGTACTGGGGCTGTGGCCATCAACTTTGTAGCATTACAACGATCACAGTTAGCGGAATGTGCTCGCTCAGGCTAACTCTGTGAATGCTAGTTATACTAAATCAACATTGAGGTTGTGCCCATTGATGGTTTTTACGCATTACGGCTGTCGAGTTCGCTCCGGCTAACTAGACTAAGCTAATACTCGGATTGTGTCCATTGATTGTTGTAAACATTATGGACATATCGGTAGCGGATATCAGTTAGCAGAGTGCCCTCGCTCAGGCTAACTGGTAGCACACCAAGAGTTACAGCACCCGTCCAAGTGAAGAGTGTCCTCGCTCCCCTCTCACTGTAAGGACTGTGGTTTTTTTTGTCCGTTTTCACAGTAGCAGAGTGCTCTCGCTCAAGCTAACTGGTGGGGCACCAATATCTGCAGCAACTATCCGAGTGAAGAGAGTGTCCTCGCTCCCCTCTCACTATGAGAACTGTTTTCCTGACCTGTTCCACAGTGGCAGAGTGCTCTCGCTCAAGCTAACTGGTGGGACACCAATATCTGCAGCAGCTGTCTTAGTGAAGAGTGTCCTCGCTCCCCTCTCACTGTAAGGACTGTGTTCTTTTTGTCCGTTTTTCACAGTAGCAGAGTGCTCTCGCTCAAGCTAACTGGTGGGACACCAATATTTGCAGCAACTAGCTTAGTGAAGAGTGTCCTCGCTCCCCTCTCACTATAAGGACTTGCCTGGCCTGTTTCCACAGTGGCAGAGTGCTCTCGCTCAAGCTAACTGGTGGGACACCAATATCTGCAGCAACTAGTTTAGTGAAGAGAGTCCTCGCCCCTCTCACTATAAGGACTTTGCCTGACCTGTTTCCACAGTGGCAGAGTGCTCTCGCTCAAGCTAACTGGTGGGACACCAATATCGGCAGCAACTATCTTAGTGAAGAGTGTCCTCGCTCCCCTCTCACTGTACGGACTGTACTTTTTTGTCCGTTTTTTACGGTAGCAGAGTGCTCTCGCTCAAGCTAACTGGGGGGACACTAATATCTGCAGCAACTATCTTAGTGAAGAGAGTGAGCTTAGAGAGTGTCCTCGCCCCTCTCACTATAAGGACTTTGCCTGACCTGTTTCCACAGTAGCAGAGTGCTCTCGCTCAGGCTAACTGGTGGGTCACCAATATCCGCAGCGGCTGGCCAAGGGAAGAGTGTCCGAAGGATCACTCGCCACTGACTGCCCCCTGCCTGTTCTCTCAACATTCAGCAGAGCGCTCCCGCTCGGACTGATTTGGAATTCCGCATAAACTAGTGGGACAAGGGTTCCACCAGAATCGCGGCCATGTTAAACTCTCCCGGCTGTAGGACCTGTATAGCTCCTCTTCAGCCGGAGGACGGCCCTGACCTCTTGCCCTAGCAGGGAGAACCCAGGCAGGACCTGCGGCATCACGCCTTGAGCAGTAAGGTCTGCTAGGCTGGCCGAAGTGGAACACCTGATGCGGGAGGTCTACCTCCCCCTGTCAGGGCAGCTGAATCCAGACCAACCTACCCTGGTCATTTGTATGGCGCTTGCACGCCGGGCATACACAGCAGCTGGAACATCCACCTGTGAGTGCCTTCTTCAGGCACCTTCCCGCCCTCACTACCTTTTCTGTTCCTCCCTCCGAGGAATATCTGAGGGAGTTGCGTGCATGGTGGAGACACCAGGGCTCTCTCCCGCCTTACATCAGACCATGCAGGAGGTGGCAAATCTGGCCTTGCACGTATGCCAGCCAGTTAGACGACTATGGCGTCCATCAGTTTCCCCTGAGGAGACTCTGAGGCCCGATGCCAGGTGCCCTCGACCCAATGTCGGGTCAAAGATGACCTGCTATCCAGGGCTTAGGACACAGCAGCGCTGTGCACCGTATCGACAACTCCCTCTCCCACCTCATGCTTTCCCTCGCAGATTCTCTGCAGCGGGCTACTTCGACGCTTCTGCTCAGTGATGCTTCATTGCAGGCGTTTGCGCTCATATCGAGGGAACGTGGATGTATGATGTCCACCCTGGTTCAGACTCGCCGCCAGGTTTGGCTGGCGCAGTCACCCCTATCTGAGACATGTAGGAGGACCCTCCATACTGTCCCAGTGGAACCTGGTGAGCTGTTCGAGTTAGCTGCTGTACAGGCGCTTCAGCTGTTAGAGCTAGCCAGACCAGGCAGCAGTTCTCTGGTCTTTGCAGGGACATGCCTGCACCCCCAGACCTAGGGGTCCCATTTTTGGCCCACAAGGCCGTTTTCTCAGCCTCCAGCTTACCCTAGTAGCCGCAACAGGCCTCGGCGTCCTGCTGAGAGGCCGGACCGCTACCTATACAACCCTACTTACATCCCCGTCCCCCCCGGCAGGGGTGCCAGGAGATGTCTCCAGGCCGGCTGTCGGGGTTCTTTCTCCCATCAGCGGATTTCCAAGGGAGAGTGGTTCACGTCTATCGACGCCTGTTCCCATGGTGCATCACCACAACTTTCAGTCCTGGGTGCTTCCATTCGGACTCTCCCATCTCCCCATGGGTGTCCACAGTGTGTTACTGCTGTCCTTTCCCCCTGCAATCGCAGGGCGTGAACATACTGCCGTACTTAGACGACTGGCTGACCTAGGCGCCGTCCCGGCTTCAGGCGCCACAGGACACTGCTCGCCTTCTCTCACGTGGCCCGGTGGGCCTCAAGGTGAACATGGAGAGGAGCTACCTGAGCCCTTCTCAGAGCATAACCTTCATTAGTGTGGCCCTATGAGGGCCTGTCTGTCGCCCCAGTGCGGATGGCTGAACAGCCTTCACTTGGATGCCAAGTGGCACAGATACAGGGCAATAATATTATCGAAACAGTGTCTATTCATCTATTCACTATCCCCATGGAGGGAGTGCATATCTGGCGAACAGTGTCCCAGGAACCGAGCCCCAGGGGCTCGGTTCCATTCCACCAGGAGATTGTCACAACAGATACCTGCCTCTCAAGGCGGGGTGCAGGGTGACAGAACAGGACAGCCTGGGGGCAGTTGTCTGCTGAAAGACCGCAGGTCCAGGTTCTAGAGCTAGCGCTCGAGCACTTCCTTCCATGTTTGAAGGGAAAGCATGTGCTTGTCCGGTGGACAGCACCTCTACTGTGATTTCCCATGAACTATCGATGGGGCACCAGATCTGCAGAAGTTGCTACGGGGATCACCGTGGCCTTCTGACTTGGGAGGCCCCTCGCCTGACCAGCCTGTGGGCAATGTACCCACCAGGAGAATGGAACAAGGTTGTGGTTTTCCTGTTCCGTTACAAGCCTCCACTGTGAGAGTGGCGGCTGCATCCAGACGTGTCGACCCACTGCCCCCACTTGGTCTCCCTGACGGAGAGGACCAGCCCTCTGGGTCAAGATGCCCTGGCTCACACGTGGCCAGAGGATCTTCTTTATGCCTTTCCACCATTCCCTCTGCTTTTGCTATAAGCTTGTCAGAGTTCTTCCCCGACAGGAGGGATCTCCTGTCGCAACTAGAGGGTCGGATTTGGCATTCCAATCCCTGCCGCCTTCAATTAGGGGTCACGGGAGGGCCCGACCGGATGCTGAGTGGCTGCATAGAACCAGTCTGACGGACTATTCTGAATGCCAGTGCGCGGTCTACCTGCCTGCAGTACAAGAAACAGGTGGAAGCTGTTCTCCGACTGGTGTGCGGCTCAGAACAAGGTCCCAGTACAGCGCCCCGTGCCTGCTGTACTGAGTTTCTACAGTCCCTCCTGGATAAGGGCCGGTCTCCCCTGCATGGGACCTACCCTTGGTACTGGACACCTTATGCTTGTCCTTTTGAACCCCTGGCACAGGCGGAGCCTAGATGGCTATCAGCAAGACGGTTTTCTCCTTGCTGTCAATTCAGCTCAATGTGGGGGCGAGCTGCATGCCCTATCAGTGGAAGAATCATGTCTGAGGTGGAACTCAGATGGCTTGGGTGTCACTTATATGGAAGCCACCGCCTGCATAGTCAGTTATGGTGAGCCTAAGAAGGGCTGTGCTCCTTTAAAAAAAAGAAAAAACAGCACCTGTCCCACTGGATAGTGGAGGCCATTGCCGATACATACAAGGCGAGCGGCTGCGCTCGGCCATCCGGGGTGAAGGGTCACTACCAAGAGTGTCTCCACACCGAGGGCAAGCCTGAGTGGTGTGCCTGTGGGGGATATATGTGCGGCGGCCTCATGGGCATCACCGAGCACATTCACCAAACACTACAGAGTTAACGTTGCCAACCCTCACCCACTGGGGAGGGTTCTTGGCCAATTTTCTCTGCCGGAGCTATAAGGGGTAGTTACTGTGCTTCCTCGTGACTCTTTTGGTATAAGTCATCCAGTGTTAAGCACTGCCTCTGGCGGTCAGTAAGGATGAAATAGAACGAAAGTTACGAATGTAACTACGGTTCTATGAATCCTGGATGACCGCCAGAGTTCTTGGTCACTCGGAATCCCGTGAACTCGCGAGAAGATTCCATAGGACTGAGCTCAGGATGACACCGGAACTTATAGACGACGGGGGTCATCCGAGGTCACACGTGACTTTGTTGATATAAATATTCGACCTGCGCATGCGCGCGACGGAAGATATCCAGTGTTAAGCACTGCCTCTGGCGGTCATCCAGGATTCATAGAACCGTAGTTACATTCGTAACTTTCGTTCTAATGCATTACATACATGTGCGTCATAGAAAATGTTCATGAAATGTGCAAATGCATCATCTCCATGTATGGTGTCCATTACTGGCCCCCTCCACCCCTTACCCAGGGCAATTAGGTAAAACACAAGCACTCTACGTCAGCACTCTGTTACACACACAAACACAAACATTCGTTGCTAAGCAGCATGCTGCTTTTTCTTCATGTGAATGTGGCCTTGGCACACACACTGCAGGGCTCACAGATTATGTACATGCTAGACTATAATCAGTGGGATATAGGCTGCAATTAATGGAGAGCAGTGGAAGTCCACAGTGGAAGTTGTAAGATCACACTTGATGATGGCTAAATCATCAAGTGGGTGCGTCAAATTGTGACAAAAGACACAAGGGAGGAACCCGAGGCCCCTGAATGGTGTAAAGGTTCCGGTAAAATAAATGGGCTTGTTGCAAGAACTATTTCTCATCAAGATGAGAAACAACAGCTGAGAGATCTGGTTTTGGTTGTTGAATGAGAAACATTCTCCCCTGACAACTGCTACTGTCGAGGTGCCCTCCAGCAGAAATAGTTACTCAGTGATAATTTGAGACTGTAGTTGTAGCCAAACCAGGCAACCTCCATGATCCGCAGTAGATGACTCGAATATGTAAATAAATATTTAGGACATCCGTGTAGTTTACATTTTACTACACTGAAATGTAAAAAAACACCATATTTTTTTTGAATGGTGTCCCCATCCTTTTTGTTATCTGCTGGAGATTTTCTTAAAACTGAGCTTCTCCCCCCTTCACTGTATAACAAAGTGCTGCCTGACCAAGCCTCCGGGAAGAGCGCCAGGCTTTGAATCCAATTGTACATAGAGGCCAAATGGTGGAATGATAACTTCTGGGTCAGACAAATACTTGTTAATATTAGAGAATTTCCTCATGCAAAGGTACAGAACATCACAATAATGTCTAACTTGCTCTATGATTTAGTGCCGTATGTATTGAAGTAGCCAGCAGCTGTATTAACACCAACAACTGACTGTCAAATTAAATAAAGAAAGTTCAATTGAATGAAATCCTAACAATATTTATTATCAATTTGAACTGGATGAATTATAAATAACACATAATGTAATAATAATGTTCTTCTCGCATTTCAAGTCAAATAAGGGATGCATTTAAGAATAAATTAAATAACGGAAAGCTTTTGAACAATGTGATTCTTAAAATAAAGTACTTGATTTTAGAAAAATGAATTGAACTGAATTGCCCTGCAGCTTTAAATTCAGTTCATTCAGGGTGAAGTGATGTCAACCAAGAAAAGCCACGGTATTATTTTTCTCATCTCCTAATAAGAGGAATTTGTGTGCAGGGTCTAATAATATATCTGTGGTTGTTGAAACCACTTGTTTCAGCTCTATTCCGTCTCTCTGCAAACATCATTTTTGGGCAGTGAATTACTGTGTTTGAAATCTGATCATACACATATTTGATTTGGTGAGTAGCTTCACGTGATGTGATTTAATACGCATGTAATTGGTCGGTGTGTTTCCTGGACCGCTGAACGAGTGCCATAAAGGCTAGAAAGCTGCCCCGGTTAAAATAGACTGACAATTCTCTGTCGGTTTTAGGTCCAGGACCGGATACAACGGTGTTCGGGTCCGGGCTGCACCGCTGTATTAGTGACCCCTGCCATAGACTTACATTGGGAAAGAGACATCTGTAAATCAGTGGATCCTATTTTGCGGTGAATCAACTTCCCAGGAAGACTTGAATAGCCCCTATTTAAATGATTGATGATGATTGATGATGATTATAAAATGCATTAGTAGGCAGCAGTGGCGGGCCGTGCATTTTATACCTGGGCCTTCTGTGCTGTCCTACTACAGTTGAACAGCTACGGTGCAGATACATGAATCCGTGCATAACGGGACGCTGCGTCATTAACGGACAATGCATAGTCAAACCAACGTAATTAACACAATGACATCCACAAAGTCATAAGAACCAGTGACATATATTCATATGACAACAAAACATGACACATCAATCCAGCAGAGCTGCAGCGGATCCACGCATTCCACCACACAAGAGCATGAGCCATCAAATATTATTCATAAAAACAACACGATCGACAAATGAACAGTAGTAATGTTACTGCAGCTGTAAAAAAACAAACACAGTTTGTCACTTACCGAATGCTGTTCACTTAAAGACAAAGTCCATCCTCCTTTCTTTGTTGACAAAGAGTTTAATTCCTGTACATCGTTTCAGTTCCAGTAAGAAGTCCTTCACCATTCATGTACGAATCGACCACGGCGTGACTGGTCGCCAACCGACCGCTGACCGACCGCAGTTGCGGAGCTCCGTTTCCCTGCGAACGTGTTCGTTGATCTGTAGAGCCACTCGGGTTTCTCCAAATGTTTTCAAAAGCACCGTAGTGTCCTGCCGTGCTATGGTGTCCTCATGTTAGCGTAGCGTAGCTCCAAACACCAATACCCTCAGTTAAAATGAAACACATTCAGCCATAAAATGTGCGACGCTGTCAGCCAGGAACACCGTTCATAAAAATAAATAAACTACACCAAGCAAAACCCTAAATATGTTATAATTTCTTCCATATCTTTCAATTTGAACTCTTACTACTCCAACTAACTTATGCCAGGTTCCTTACATTAGTCACGTGCTCGCCCACTGACCAATAACGGCGCACGTTAATGCTGACGTACTGAGCAGGCTACCTCGGTGCTGCTGGCACGTCAAAGAATACGGCCAACATGTCAAACTAAAGATGTGATTGGTTGAACACTATGACAATCAACAATATCGTCCCCATTCACTTAAAGTGCACATGGATTCACTTGTGAGTCTCCAGGCCTCTGGCTCTGTTCTTACCTAGAGACAGAGGTGAGATCTGATTGGATAAAAGCTCTCCTTAAAACAAGCTGCACTGGAAGCAGAGCAACTGAGGAAGACAGTAGCTGTGCAATGAGACCATAAGATAATGGGGAAAATAGTTTTATAAATTATAATAGATGTAGTGTATTTAAGAAAAATTATTAAATGATCGTATACCTATAACTTTGTGATTCTGTTTAGGCCAGCAGAGAAGCCCTTGCTGGCCCTGGTGGCCAACCACTATATACTATATATATATAGACTCAACAGTTGAACCATTTTGGCTTCATTTGCCACTGAGCAGCTTTCATAGGAATGAACGGGGGCCCGCCTCCAGCTCTGTATCCAGTTTCCTTTACGTCCATGATGGCAAGTGTCAAAAAGAGTTGAGTTCCCAGGACCAGCCTTAAATGAGGAATACATGGTAGGCCTGTAAATTAGGTTAAAGGGACACAAAGCGTAGAATTAAGAGTTAAAAGATGAAATATAATAATTATTTTAAAGCAAGCAGGTATTACATAACAAAAATGAAGTGATTTTAACAAATGTCAACCTGATGATAGTGATGATAGGTGTATCTGAGTAAGGGTGCAGACTGTGTGAGAGTGAAAGTACTGAAATAGAGGAAGTGAGCTGGGTGCAGGCCTGAAAAGATGTGGAAATGACTGCCGCAGAGAGAGAAGGAGGAAATCTAATAATTATTTTAAAAGCAAGCATGTGCTGAATAAAGCGATTAACAACTGTAACTGATTATAACAACTGTAACTGATTATAACAACTGTAACTAATTATAACAATTGTAACTGTGATTAAGATAACCAGTCTGAGTTAGAAATGTGTGTGTGTAAGAAAAGTGAGGAGAATGCAGAGACGTTGGGATTGCAAAATCAGGCCTAACGGAAGGCAAGGTGATTTCCACACGTCCACAGCACAAGGGCACACACATTATGATGAGGAATGGATCAGGTGCTGAGTGAGAGAGGGAGGGGGGTCAAGATAACCCAAAGGTGTTGTAAAAGAAGTGACACGCTAAAAGACGCGAGGATAACGTCGTAAGAGCCATCTTAGTGCTCCACCTGAGAGGACCCTGGACTTCGCTCTACAGACGCAGCGGTGAACTTCGTCTCTGCTCAAGAAAGAAGAAAGACGACAGAAGCAAGACCGAAAACCAACCAAGAAGGACGAATCCAAGTGAGGATGATCCAACCAAGAAGGACGAATCCAAGTGAGAAGGAAGAATCCAAAGTGTGTACAGTGCACGCAGCTGCATGCAGTACACACAGTGTAGATTGATGCACGTAATGCAAAACCAAAGTTCCCAACCAAAGAAAGCTGTACACCATTAGCAATATGCGCTGAAGATAGCACAATAAGCTGATTGACCAGTCAGTCACACTCCGACGCCAATGAAACGGTGGAGCTGGAAGACCCTCCTGCTTGTTTCTGGTCAGCTGCAACAGCAACAGAGAGAGAGAGAGCTGAGTATAAGACGAGCACGGTGTGTTGGTGTTGATGCAATGATGTCGGGGATGTGAATGGCATCCCATCCAACATGCTAACACACATTCAACGGCATCATCCAGATGTGCCGATCATTCGGATGGTAAATGTTTCGGTGCTTTGAATATTTAAATATTGCCAAGGGAGCACAAATTGCAACACTCCTCATGCACAAGTTTTATTTTGTATTATTCTATATTTATGTTTCAAATTGAAAAGCATAATACATGTTTTTCAGTTGTATAGCCTGTTGTGAGCTGCTGCCTTTTGGGAAAGTGTTTGTCGAATGTTCGTACATTATGATACTCAAGTGTTTGATGGGTTCCTTATTTTTATCATGAAAATAGTTCACCAAAGTTGCCAGTGGGCAAAATGTTACCTCAGTGCCAAGCTGGAATGAAAGGAAACATATCCTCATTTATTTCCTGTTGTACCAAACTCACACCGAACCGTGACATTTAAACCGGGGAATGAACCAAACCGTGATGTTTGTGTACACCATACCTCAGTGGTTCTCAACCTTTTTTCAGTGATGTACCCCCTGTGAAATATTTTTTCAGCCAAGTACCCCCGAACCAGTGCAAACCATTTTTGGTTGAAAAAAAAGATGTAATACAGAGCGCTGTGCCATTAGTGTCTGATTTATTAAACTATCAACACTGAAGATTGCATTGTTGCATTGAACTGAGTGCTTCTGTATTTACATTTTAGTGAGAAACCTGTGCTTGTGCTTCACTGAGGATCTTTGTCAGTCTTAGTGGCAGATCAAGATCTTCTCCAGGCACTTTGCTTTGTTTTGATCAGTCATTGCAGAGAAGAAGGCCTCACATAAATATGTGGAGTCAAAGGGTAGTAGCTGCTCCAAAGCTACTGTCACAATCAGGCTTTGCCCTGTGTGTTCTGTGTCTTTGTGTTTCTTCCTGTAGCTCCTCACTCACCTAATGAGTTCATTCAGTGCACCTGCCAGTCACACTCACCTCATCAGCTCATTACGCTCACCTGCTCACTCTGCCTCCTTCACTATTTAAACCCCTGCCTCACACCCACCCACTGCCAGATCATTGTTTGTTTCCTACCTACCCGACCGGTTTGCTCGTCCTGTTCCCGGTTTCCCAGTCTGCCTGTTCTGCTTTGTCCTGCCGGATTTCCCCTCTTGTCTTGTCCTTGGATTCCCTGTTTGTTTTTGGTTATTCATTAAAACCCTTTTTTCACCACACCTGACTGTCTGTGCTTGAGTCCTCATCATGCCCCGTGACATTTTTCTGTCCCAGGTCAGGGTGCTCCTGCCACACACACACACACACACACACACACACACACACACACACCTGTGTGAGTGTGGATGTGGCAACTTCATCCTGGGAGAGAAATGGGTTTCTCACCCAATCCAGCTGTGCAGATTTCTCCTCCATGTCAGCAAAGTAGTGAAAGGAGTGAAAATCTTGAATCAAGTTGGTCAAATGTCCCACTATGACCGACTTGACTGGAGCTCTGTCCACATCCTCACTAGAGAGAAAATCACCCACCTGAGGAAAGCAGGTGAGATCCTCCTGTGCAGAGGCCTTTCTTCACAGCGCTGCTTTCTTCAGGAAGCCACCCACCTGGTCACACAGGTTTAAAATGCTGGTGTCCTTGCCCTGCAGAGACATATTCATTTTGTTCAGTTTGCTGAATATATCTGCCAGATAGCACAGCTTTGCAAGCCAGTCTGTGTCCTGGAATAAGGTGGCATGGGGAGATCTGTGCTCCATCAGAAAGGTGTGTACTTCAGATCGTAATTCCAACAGCCGGTTGAGTATTCTCCCACGAGAGAGCCAGCGCACTTCTGTGTGCAGCAGCAGCTGTGTGTGTTCAGCTCCCATGTTTTCACAGAGGCGTGCAAACAGGCCTTGACTTTATGAAGTTGATCACTTTGATGCTGTCGTTCAAAACGTCATGTAAAACAGGACTCATTTTCTTGGCTGCCAATGCTTCCCTGTGTATGACTCAGTGAGTCCACTTCTCGTCGGGTTTTCTTTTTTAATGCGCGCTATGAGTCCTCTCGCGCTGCCCGTCATCGATGCTGCTGCATCCGTGCAGATGCTGCTGCAGGATTTCCAGCTCATGCCGTTTTCACAGAAGAAGGTGTTAACATCAAAAATGTCCTCCTGTTGTTTTCCCCTCCAAAGTTTTGCAGAATAGTATGTGCTCATAAATGTCGTCAGTATCGATGTCTCACAAAAGCAACAAGTCCACTGACATCTGTGGACTCATCCAGCTGGAGTGAAAAAGAGTCTACGTTTTCCCACAACTTGCTCGACAATGTCTGTTCCCATTCTTATCTTATTTTTACTATTATTATAAAGGTACACAGAGTCATTTGATGAAGGCACAGTCTTTAACTTCTCCGCTGCGTTTGTGTCCAGCATGGTCTCAGCCAGCACAACAGCGGCTGGAAGGAGCAGGTCTTCGGCTCTAGTGAATGGTTTCTTACCGCATAAGAGGCCTCCAGGGCTTTGGCTGATGTTGTGGAGACTTTCCGCATCGTGTCTTGAGATGACCTGAATTCAGAAAGTTTCCTCTTAAAAAACTCAGGTGGCTTACCAACATGACTCGCATGTTTTGTCTTGAGATGCCGCTGAAGATGTGCTGGCTTCATGCTACTGTTGGCTAATCTCTCCCCACAGAAAGAACACAAAGCCTTGGGTGGGTTGCAACTTCTGACATAAATCCCATTAAAACATATTCTTCTGAATACTGACGGCTCTGGTTTCACCTTCTTTGGCACTTGTCCCTCCGTGTTTTCAGCAACATTACTGCTACACTTCAACCACGACTCCATTGTTTGACTTCTCAAGGCGGCAGTGATTGACAGGTGGCGTGTGCCAGGTGGGGTTAAACCAACCTGGTATGGGGGAGACTCTGGGTTTTTAGGATAATGAAATTTAATAGCCTACTGAATATAATATTCAGTTTATGAACTTACACTTTTATTTAAGATTTATTAAATAACTATTTTTGAATGGATGCTGATTTTAAATCTTTTTTTTTTTTTTAAACCTACCCCAGGGGTAGACGTACCCCCATTTGAGAACCACTGCCATACCTGATAGTGTTGCCCATTGGAAGTTTGGGAGTCAGATAAATATTTAAAGTGGATTTCAAGAAAACTTGTCAAGAAGTACTCTGGACTGACCATTAATACTAAAAATGATTTTACATAGTATTTATTTCCACATCATACTCTTTGAAAGATGAGCGTCAACATCATTGTAAAAATAAAAAATCCACAGGGAATCAAGAATGACAATGTTCTGCAGGTATAGTCATGTTGCAGTCAGGTTCATCTATCAGAGAGATCAACGTCCGCAGTGAAGGCAGATGACTTAAAAGGTGTTGATGAAGAAAACAGCTGAATCTGCTGTGTCTGAATGAGTTGAGAAAGAGCGAGCTTCTGAGTTGCTTTGTGCTTATGGGCAGGGTCAAAATACAAGATTTGGCTTTCCAGGCAGCGGGGTCCAAGTCCCTCATTGCTCATTCTCCCCTCAAATGAAGCAGAAAGGACGAAATTGAGCAAAGTCAACTAATTTACCTCCAAAGTCAAATCTCTTACACAGACGTCAACAACACTATTCATCAACGGGTGAATTGAAGTAGCACCTGCTGATCCAGTACCTCAATCACACGTACAGCTTGACTCAAATTAAAAACCATGACATTATATTGACTACCCTACA
The DNA here is from genome assembly GCF_949748355.1 of Melanostigma gelatinosum. Classification (NCBI taxonomy): domain Eukaryota; kingdom Metazoa; phylum Chordata; class Actinopteri; order Perciformes; family Zoarcidae; genus Melanostigma; species Melanostigma gelatinosum. Next base: position 25,059,321 of record NC_136647.1, on the reverse strand, counting down.
GCAAAAGTTGTGTTTGTGTCTGTCACACAGATCTGCCATGCAATTGTATTCTGTATCTGTTTTGTCAACCCACAGTAAATAAGTAAAGCAAGCACAGCGGTGAGCCTACCTTGTCTTTCAGCATTTTAGCTTTCCGGGTGTTCTGCACAAGTCGTCTTCCCAGCTTCTTGGCATACCAAATAGAGGCAAACATAGCGGCAGGTGAAATAATGATGAATTCTTTGGTCTGCGATGACAGCCCAAATGGCTCTAGCTGCTGCCCATCTGGACTGAATGCTTCTTATCAGCGGACTGTAACGCACAGGCAAGAGCAAAAAAGAGAGGGAGGGAGAAAAGACGGCATGATGCTGTGAGAGGGGGAGCGTCTACATAGCAAAGTCAGGTCTCTGTCAGCCACAAGAGCAAGGGGAGGGAGTCGAGAAAGAGAGAGACGAAGGGAGAGAGGGCTTAAGAGACAGAAAGGGAGGAGGGGCCACCACTTTCCACGTGGAAACTACATCTTCAGGACCAATCGAAACCCGTAAAGAGGCTGTCGGTAGCTCCCAGTGTCCAGAGGTGAGCGTGGAAGGGAGTAGGTAATGTTCTGCTCTCACTATACCTACGCCTGCAGCCACTCATCATCATGAAGCCAACAATCAACAGCATTGCTAAACCTACTGAAATATCAAATGTTTACCAAAAATAATGTTTTTTACTGGTTCAAAGTTAATCTATAACATTTCCCTTATACCTTGGGTGTAACGGTAAGCGTATTCGTATTGAACCGTTCGGTACGAGGCTCACGGTTCGGTACGCATGACGAACCGAATACGTTTGAATAAAAAAAATTAAAATACTATTATTATTATTATTATTATTATTTTTTAAAACCTTTATTTAACCAGGTAGTCCCATTGAGATTAAAAAGCTCTTTTGCAAGATGTAAGTAACAATACTACATAACATTAAGGAGCAGTTTTTGTTTTTTATGCTTATGTGACCCAGAAGATGGGTCACTCAGGTATAGTTCCATCATTGTTCAAAGTCAAAGAATAACTTTATGATGTTAGTTGTAATGAATAAATATATTTTAAAATCAAGTACATTTCTCTGACATTTATAGTTTTCTACTGTACCAAAACGTACCGAACCGTGGCTCCACTGTATCGTACCCAACCCAACCGTGAATTTTGTGAACAGTTTCACCCCTACTTGCTATATATGTTGGTGTATCCTGATGCATTACATTAGATTAGATTCAACTTTGTTGTCATTGCACATTTTACCATCTGAACCAGAAGTGCAAAATGCAATAAAGGTCAGAGTAATGTATAGGGTATAAACAGAATGAATATTAATATACACTAACCGGACACTTTACTAGTTATACCTGCAGATATTGAATTAGCCAATCACTTGAAATCAACTCAATGCATTTAGGCATGTAGACATGGTGAAGTTCAAACCAAACATCAGAATGGGGAAGGACTCTGTACGTAGCGTGGTTGTTGGATTGCCTTTAACACACAACCAACAACCACTGGTTTACAGAGAACGGTCCATAAAAGAGAAAACATCACATGAGCTGCACTTCTCTCGGCCAAAATGCCTTGTTGATGGCATAGGTCTGAGGAGAAAAGTAAGACTGGTTTGAGTGGATAGAAAGGCAACGGTAACTGAAATGAATCCTTGTTACAACCGAGTTATGCAGAAGAGTAGTGCACAACACTTGGAACCTTGAAGCAGATGTGCTACAGCAGCAAAAGACCACGGCGGGGGCACTCATGTCAGCTAACAACAGGAAACTAAAGCTACAACTGCCACAGGCTCTTCAAACTTGGACAAAACGTCTTGATTTCTACTGCGACATTCAGATGGTAGAGTCAGAATTTGGCGTAAACAACATGAAAGCATGGATCCATCCTGCCTTGTATCAATGGGTCAGGCTGGTGGTGATGGTGTCATGGTGTGAGGGATATTTTCTTGGCACACTTTGGGCCCCTTAGTAGCAATTGAGCATGTGACCACAGTGTACCCGTCATTTGTTTGCTACTTCCAGATGGATAACGCGCCTCATCGTGAAGCTCAAATCATCTCTAACTGGTTTCTTGAACATGACAATGAGTTCACTGTAATCAAATGGTCACCAGATCTCAATTTTCTGGGATGTGGTGGAACCAGAGAGTCACATCATTGATGTGCAGCCGACAAATCTGCAGCAACTGTGTGATGGAGAGATGTATGCATCCAGACATGTACCCTACGTGACCAGGCTGTGTCCTGCTTTAATTGTATTCCCCATGTCAACAGCTTCACTTCGCTTTGTGATATAGAGTAACAGTGGGCCACGTGTGTAACATTACTGTAATCTCTATTAACAGATTCAAGATTTTGGCATCGGAAGCGTTCAGGTTTTAGTTTGTATTGAGTAGAAGTGACTTCTAGCAGGCTTTGGTTGAATGCAGGTAAACGGTCCAAAAGAGGCTGAAATGTGATTTATGAAATTGGTTTTGAATGAGCTACTTGTGAAAAAATGCGGACGTACACGCCATTTCTCAACTCCAGTCTCACATGTGAAGATGCTAATCGGACTGTAATCAACAAGCAGCGCACGGAAAAGGAAGTCTTAACCCAGATATCCGCTGGCTACACTGGAACCCCAGATATACAGCCCCCTTACCACCAGAGGCTTATAAGTTGTCAGACCGATAGCCCATCCGAGATTGCTTAGTCTATCACTGGAGTTACGTCCAGGTCAATTATTTTTTCCATGTCTCATTACTGAAAAAGAGATGTTTATGTTCTTTCATTCACTGCGACAGAGCGCAGTGATGGTGGTGAGCAGAAGGTTTACGGTGGAGATGTACAGTGTCAGTGAAATGGAGAAGATAATAGAGCCTTCTTCAACTTCCTCAATGATGTCTTCACCATCAACCAGTGTCAACCAGTGTCTGGAACTTGTAAAAGTCACAGTTCTAAAATGCCGGTCGACCGTCATCTACCTGCATGCTTGTCTTTTATTGTTGTTTAGCTGTGTCTGAGTGATTTATGTATTTCACATACTCTGTATGCTTTTATGTTTTGTGCCTCTGACGTGGATGTTTTTTAGCATCTAAACAACTACAGCATAATACTGTTTTTAGTCCATGTTTTAACATATTATTCTCACTTTTTTTCATTGTTTGTCCACGCATTAAGTGTCAATATTGTTTAACCTTTTAACTTTAATCCTACATTGTTTTTAGGTTTATTGTGTAACATCTGCCTCTTGGGACTACAGATAAAAAATAGCCTTTTTGGCTGACTCTGGCACATTTGCAGAAATGTTTTTATTAATGTGCACTGTCCCATTCAAATAAACCAATAAAAAAAACAGGTGTTCCCCACCTGGTATCTCCATTAGTGCTGTAGCCCCAAGCTGTAAAGACATTGTTACATTACAGTCATTTACCATTCAGTATCTATACACCGTAGGCTCAGCTACGGGAGCAATTTTGGGGTAACCCTTCTGGTGACGACCGAAGCGAGACCGTTTAGCGTGGTAGAGTGTCGTAGAATGCACTTTTCATAAACAAATATAATGAATGCTCCACACATATTATATACCGAATTAACGAAAAAAGTCTGGGCAACATCATCATACCAGCCATTTTACACACTGCAAACACAATTATACACAAACTAATATCATATCTAGAAGATTTATCACAATATCACGTATTCTTTGCCACAAATCGGCAACCTATGCACTCCGTTTGCACCTCCTATCACAAAGCTGGCAGCTATCATGGCGGATGGATACATGATAAAGCACAAGGATTCGACCGCCAGTCGAATCACAGCCTCTAAATTCCTCTCCGTCAAACCGTTCAAAAGTTACATATATAAAGCCAACGAAGAACAAACCGCTCCCCTGCAAAAATATAAACGCATTGTAACTTTAGGTGATTTTCGTGATGAAGAACGTTGGGAAATGATTGTAATCTGTTCCAGCGGTATAGACCCAGTGGAGCCACTGCGTGCCTGTGTTAAAATGGCGTTTCTGGGAGGTTCTATGACGAAATGGTCAGCATTTCCCTGGGCCAATGATTTTGCGCATGGGGGTTGCACCGCACAGGTCGAGATTTTTAGTGGCTAAAAACTCTGTCAATCTACTAAATAACCCACCTACTGCTTGCCTGAGTCTCTTCTGCATTGAACAAGGTGTCACATGATGAAAACCGCCAATCACAGGCCTTAAAAAGGTCTCCACCGACTCAGACAGAGATGAGAAAACAGCTGGTTCCAAAAATGAGAATTTGGCTTGACTGTCTGTACTCAAACCTCTATTATGCTGCCTGCTTCACTCAATCGAAGTAAAATGTGTTTGTGGAGACTGTAAAACATGTTGTGCTATGAGTTGGGAGAGTTTTTAGCTTTCACCTGCATCATTAAAATAAGATATTCATGTTTTCAATGCTTTTTTTTCAGGTGAACCTGAAACTTTTCAATTTGAGCTGTGTACCATCTTCATTCACAATTAACCAGTAACATATACACAATATTTACACATCTCACAAGTGTTACCTTTAGTTTAGCATCAAAATTATTAAAATAGGCCTTGTAGTTACAGATGTGGAGTCTTTTAGGTATGGTAATGCAATTTTCGAGCAGAGGCCTAAAACTAGGGCTAGGGTTGTCTTGTTCAAGGACACATCGACATGCTGGAGCTCGAACCACCGATCCTCTGATTGAAGGACGGCCCTGCTCTCCACTTAGTCACAGTCACATTGTCTATGCACAGACACTGAATCTATGCTGTAACCACTTAGCATAACACTATTGGTCAAGCTTAAGGCTTTGTGTGTAGGTCATATGATTAAAGATGGAAATAGTCAATACAACAGGCCGGGAGAGAGCAGAGATCAGTACACTGACAAATATCAGGAGTTAAAGAATTAATTTGTGTGCCACCGCCTGGCATATAGTGTTAATGTGCCTCATTATAATGAGGCACATTAACACTCCTGTCCCATGCATCACCCTCCTCATCCTGTCTCCCATCTATCACCTCTGAACCCAGACGTTCTGCGTTTTACTTCTGGGCTTCAATTCAAACCACTCTAATCAATTGGTTGACTTGCTTCGGATTCAAATAATTCTGCAACAGAGCCACGAGGAAGACCAGATAGAGGCCTGATCCTCCCACATCACAGCGTGTGTGTTGCCAGCTTATTCGAGACCAACCTCCAGTAATAACACAGCTGCCCTTCTATCACTAATTGCCAGGAAAGATGACACCACACAGCTGGACAATGATAAACTACAGGGTGGGGAGGATGACGTGTGTTCTTCTCTTATGCTGTCCTGGTGTGTCCTTTAACCGAGCTTTCTGTTTGCAATCACATCAGCAGATGGGTGCGATCGATAACAATTTACAGTGCGCCCATCTTCTGCATAACTTTCATTCCTCTGTTGAAATTTCACAGAACCATTCCAGTTTTTGATCTGGATACTGGATTTTTAGTGTAAGAAATTTGAGCAAAAAACTGTAGTTAGTAGATATAATAAAAGTGTTTAATAATTCATAATTAAGAATTTATAATTAGTCATAATCATAAGGGTTTTGGGAATGTGTAAGAAATTTGAGCAAAAAACTGTAGTTAGTAGATATAATAAAAGTGTTTAATAATTCATAATTAATAATTCATAATTAGTCATAATCATAAGGGTTTTGGGAATGCATAATTAAGATAAACATAAAGTGATGTAGGAATAGTAGCTAAAAAACATGAAGCTTCTGCCAAGTTGCAGAAGTTTAACTTTCATACTGAAGGATTATTATAGAAGGGGTTAAAACGTAACTGACAGTCATTGAATGTGTTAGTAGACTCAGGGGCAGACAGCCGAATACACTCCTGGAAGTTAGCCAATAGGAATCGAGATAAATGGAAGAGGAGGTGTTTCGAACAAAGGTGGGAGGTTTAATTTCAAGTCTTTTTTCCTCTCTCTGTGTGATGGCCCTCGGACGACGGACGTGTTTTTCACCTGAGGAGCCGAGTTGAGGTTTTTGCAAATGGGGTTTTATTGTTTTAATATTTCATAGGAGTATGTACTCCAATGTGTAACTGTAGTCGTACTTGCATCAGTGGAATTAAATTCCTTATAACTGTAAATCAGTTTCGGTAACGTTTTTAGCGCCGTGTGTCTGAAAAGCTATCATTCCACGTGTGCTGGCCTCAACAAATGCATAATTAAGATAAACATAAAGTGATGTAGGATTAGTAGCTAAAAGTGCGTAGGGGAATTTGGCCAATAGAAATTGAGATAGACGGAAGGGGAGGAGTCGCGAACGACTGTGTGGGCGGTTTGAATTAAAGTCTTTAATTATAATTGTAAACCAGTTTTGGTAGCGTTATTATTGCAGCGTGTCGACTGCACAAAGCAGCCGGACACACGTGCTCCAGCCTTCTCTCGGTGGGGGTTGAGATTCAGCCTCGACATTAGACAGTGGCTGTATCAGATCTACAATTATACTGCTCGTGCTGATGCTATGCCTCTGTGGAGAACGAGGCATAAATGAGTCGGTCAGTTAAAGATATTACTAACACTAAATTCGTAAAAGTTGTCATGGGGACAGTCTGTAATAACTTTTTGTTGCACACCATCTTCTTCCAGAATATTCTCAGCATTTTATCTGAAAATATGGCATTCAGGGAACACCTGGGGATTAAGAAACAAACAACCGTTTTTTGGCTTGCAAGTGATCTTTTGATGAATGCTAATTTGAGACTTCAGTGTTTCTGTCGGCTGATCTAAGGGCAGCTTTTCAATCAGGAGATTGTGCTAATCATTCAAATGTAAAATGGGGCTGATACCAATAGAGCCTGCTGTGGAAAGGTTGTAATATTTGACATTTACCGGCAAAGCCAAATTATTTGGGCAGCATTAGAGAAGAACAACCAAAGCTAGCTTGACTCTTTGACATCAAGTAGTGAAGGGCAGAACATGTACTTTAACATTTCTCTCCCGAAACTACATATTTTAGTATTTGTTCAGAACGTATGTCCAGTTATATTCATTCGTTCATCTAAATTCAAACTTATGAAGAAATGATTATACATGTGTCAACACATGTGCTTATTGTGAAACAGATGAGAGCAGCAGTAAAGGAACACATAATATGCTAGGATCAAAGAATATGAAAAGTAGCTTGAGTATTCCTTTATGTTCCATTTGGTATAGTGTTTTTATTTTTACGTGTCTGCTTCTGAGAGCCTGGCGTGTCAAGGTTGGATAGTCCAGGGTGGCAGGATCCCACTAACTGTGGAGGATTGTGATAGGCTGTCAGGCCAGGAGGAGGCTTTGGCCATCTGGAGCGAAGGGTCCTGGAGTCCCCAGGGTCACACTCCAGTAATGTTTGTGTGTGGGAGGAAACGCAACTTTCTGCCTGGTGTGTATGTGTGCCGATGAGATTTGTGTGTATGAGAGAACGGTCTGTATGGTGGGGAGGAGAACTCTGCGGGGAGGAGGCTGATCTCGCCAAGACACCCTTGGCCCTGTAAAGGAGGTCAGCTGCCTGCATTAGCATTCTCTTCTTCTCCAAAAACACTTGCACAAAGTCCATATTTCCAGGGACCATTGTTTAAGTTTAGTGGAAGAGGGGAATTGAATGGAGAATAGAGATGTGATATTTGTATGTAATATCTGGATTTTAAATATCGATGCATATCTATGAATTAAAAGCAACAGTGAGAAAATGAAACGCTGATAGGAAGACATAACTATTAGTAATGGTTGCTATGCACAAACCAAATTGTTACAAAAATAAAAAAATATATATTGTAATGTCATGATTGGTTGGTGTGGGGAGAAGAAAGGAAATGTTTTGAGAGAGGAGGACAGGAGCGACAAGGAGGAAAAGAGTTTTGTTTTATTTTACATTAAAGACAACGAACCCGAAGAAAACGGAAGATACTTATGTTTGGTTTTTGTAGCGGCTTTCGGCTGGAATGAAGTTTACCTTTTGTTTAAAGAATCTAAATATATTATTTTGAGTTAGAACACAACCGCTTGTTGTCTTCATTTATGCACCCACGCCTCACAAGCTGATCCCGACCTCTCAAAACATCACAATATACAGCTGTCAGATGTTACCGCTTAAGCCTTGAAAACAGGTACAACATGGTGCATTTATATTCATAAGAGTAGCTTATGTTTACAGCAGTGGCATTTAAAATGTCCCCTAAAGAATGATAAAACCATCGACCTGTGTATCTCAGTAAAGGTGAATACTCCCACCTGAGTGGCAGAGACAAAGCACAGCTCTTTAAATCAGAATAGTTATCATTCATACCTCTTTGCAACTGTATTCTTACATGACAACTATTCCATATTTGCATTAGCAGGGAGACCTGCCGCACCAAACCAAGCGCTCCAACAGATTCAAGACAACCTCAACTCACATGAGGAGCAGTGCCCAGTTGGATTAGGGTAGAGCAGGGATTCCCAAAGTGGGGTGCGCGCACCCCTGGGGGTGCGCAAGCTGCCTCTAGGGGGTGCGCGAGAGGAAAAATGTAATGGCGGTGCAGTCCTGTCTCCTAAAAATTACGTTCCCCCAAAACTAAAATGCATTCTCAATTACGTTTTACCACGAACATATTTTCTCCCTGATTACGTTTGTCTTTGACGTACAAATACGCTTCTCATCAACATATCTTTGCCATACTCTAGTCTTTATTATTTTTCTGTGATCTGCCTCGCCTCTACCCCGCCACCCACAAGTTATTGACCCGCGGCCTGTTCCGAGGGCTGACAGACCCGACGATCGGGTGCCTCACGGCGGGGACGGCTGGAGACCTCGCGTCCCAGCGCCAACGAGTGAGCGCCCGCCACTCGGAACCATAAAACCAAGTCCCGGATTTCACCCGGGGGACATTCTGGAGGTATTGTGACTGGGTGATGTGCCTCGTTGCTGGGGAGGTATGAGCCGAGAGTGGCGGGGTGTTATGGAGGTATATATTACAACTCGGTGTTGTTCCCGTGCGTGGATGAGCGCGTTGCTGCTGGAGACAGGCGGCGTGTTGTGGTAGTATTCTGACCGCGTAATAGGGAGAAGGAGAGGCGGTGGTGGAGAGGGAAAAATGTTAGAGATGGTGGAATGTATGATTGGAGAGAGAGAAGCGAAAAAGTTGGACGTGATCCCGGTGTCCAACAACACTGTCGCGCGCATCGATGCTTTGTCCGAAGACATCCTGGCTACATTGGTCGGTCGCGTGAAGAAGAGTGAGTTTTACTCTCTGCAAGTAGACGAGCCTACAGATGTGGCCAATCTGGCCAATCGTCCGTTACCTTCGTAACGTTACGTCCGTTACCTTTTCGAAGGCACGGTGCAGGAAGAGTTTTTGTGTTTTTTATCTTGTAAACAAACGCCACGCGCGAGCAAACTGTTCTCTCATTCGTCCGATTTTTATGCGGCTCTGTTGCTTTTTTTTTTTAAAGGTGTGTGTGTGTGGGGGGGGGGGGGGGGGGGGGGGTTGGGGGTGCGTGAACCCGGTCGGGATGTAGAAGGGGGTGCGTGGCCTAAAAAGTTTGGGAACCGCTGGGGTAGAGGATCAAAGCTTTAACACAGGGGGAGAGGGCACAACGTTGTGTGCGTCAGAGTGGCAGACATAAGGGCAACAGTGAAAGAAAAAGCTTTGGAGGAACAAAAGAAACCAAACTCAATGAGACAGAATTAAAGAAACATCACCGTTGAAGGTGTAAAAGAGAAAATAAATGTATCCTACACCATTTCTAACGAAGACATGGTGCCTCCAAAAAAGGTTCACGTTCTGATGTGTGAACTTCTTTTTCAGATGAACGAGAAAGCTTTGTTATGTAATGTTTGCCAACCTGAAACGTCACCAAAAATCAGAATACCACACAAACAAAGCTGCTGCCCAAGCACACACACACCTGTAATGCAGAGCTAGAGGAGCAGGTCGGAGCTCTTCCCTCCTGTGTACTTTTGTTTGATTTATGCAACTCAGCATCATCTCACTTATGCCTTTTGTAAAATAAATGAGTGATTCAACCTGCGTCTCTTTTGTCATGGCTTTAGAAGCCGGTCATGGCACAGAGCAGCATCATACCTCACATATTATTGACAAATAGTTTCCTTTAGGGGACAGAAAAGCATCATCTCAGTTTGAGCATGGTTCTTCTTTTATCCACAGACCTGCAGTGTGAACAAAGGGCCATATGAATGTGAACTGATTCACTGCAGGACACGGTGCTACAGAAACATTCATCAAGTATTTCAATCCAAATGACTTTACATCCACGTACAACAGAAAGCAAAACACACAACTATCAGAGCTGCCCGCTGACTGAGACTGACATATTGAACCGAGCCATCGAACTTGACTTGATGGGACATCGGCCAACGCACATTAAAACACACAAATACATGTTTTTATGGTAGCACACTGTACCAAGAGAGGGTACTAGACTTAGTTTCATTACATTGAAGTACCAACAGAAAACCAATAGCATTACTCAAACATATAACAACACATCTCTGTGATCATCATCGCATTGATAAATTATCTATTATTATCTATTGATTATCAAGTCTCGATGTAGATTCATTAATGTGGGTTTATCACTGTCAGTACCACATGCAGGTTGGAGCAGATAATGACAGCAATATGAGTGAGTAATGTGAGACATTTGTGTAGACTTACATAAACATTTTCCTTCAGGTTCATCTCGGATCATCATGAATTGTGATGAAAATGTATCGAAAGCAGTTTTCAGAAAGACATCATGTCTGCTGCAGTGTGGACTCCACTAATAAAACGCTTCTACTGCTTTTAGAGTGGATCTGAGAACACTTTATTTCACTAAGGACAAGTCAATGAGCAGACGCTTTCCATAGTAACCAGCACGCCAACATCTGCCTGGTAGCCCAGTAAGAGATCCTTCTTACTGCCACAGTTTGAGACCAACGTAATACTGCTACTATGCTCATCTTACCATGAAAGGATTTTTTGACCCAATTTAATATATGTCAAAAATAACATTTACTGTGTTATTAGCTGGCATTTGACAGTTTGTTTCATTCGAGCAGCTGAGAGGCTACAGTGAAGCTTTAGTGTCAGAGAGCTCGAACAGAGAGAATCATATTCATAAAATCCACATTTAAAGAAACTGTGGACTTGTATTAACCTCTAATTCTAACAACACAAACATGTTGTTGAAAATGATTTAGATTTACGTTGACGGAAGCTAAATGGAACTAGAAAAAGCATTTCCTGCTGAAAATGCGTTGGAATGCTGAAAGCTGAAATTAATTGTGAAAGAATTGCTGAAAATTAAGAAATGGGAGACTATCTGTCTGAAAAATGTTGAAGCCCGAAAGCATTTAAACTGCACTGCTGAAAAACCTTCGCGTTGAAATGTCTAACTATGGTGTCTGTAGCTGAAAGTATGAGGAAGAAGAAGGCTTTGAAAGTTGAAGAAGTATAACAGGATTTGAAGATTTTCTCCATAGAGATCCCATTCAAAAGAAAATTGCAAAAAGCTAAATTCAAAAAGTTTAAAGATTACAAAAATGAAAAGTCAAAGCACCCCTCTCCTGAAAGAGCTGAACATTTTGATATTTGAACAATTTCTGTAGCTTAAACAAATTTCAGAAGTAGTGATATTTGTAGTAATAGTCGTAGAAGTTGTAGTTGAAGTAGAAGTATTATTAGTAGTAGAAGTATTAGTAGCATTAGAATAAGTAGCAGTAGTAGCAGTAGTGATATTTGTAATAGTAGTAGTAGAAGTCATAGTTGTAGTAGAAGTATCATTAGTAGTAGAAGTATTAGTATTTAGAAGAAGTAGTAGCCTAGTATCAGTAGTAGTAGTAATAGCTGTAGTAGTGGTCGTAGTATTTAATATAACAGTAGTAGTAGTAAAAGTAATGGCAGTATTTGAATTGCAGTAGTAGTAGTACTAGTAGCAGTCGTAATAATAGCTGTCGTAGTATTAGTACTGGTAGTAGCATGAATAGCAGTAGTAGCAGTTGTAGTATAAGTAATAGTCGTAGTGGTAGTAATAGCAGTAGTTGTAGTGATAATATTGATGGTAGCAGTAATAGCACTAGTAATAGTAGCAACAGCAAAAGTTGTAGTAGAAGTAGTAGCAGCAGTAGTCTTAGTAATCCATGGGGCTTTTATTTTGAAAGGGTGGGGCTGGGTGGGGGAGGGAGGGGGAGAGGAGACATAATCATAATGTTTGACACACATAAACAGAGGTTATCAAATGACTGGCTTCATCACAAACAGTTCAGTTAGAATTCACTCTCTGGGGCTTTTATTTTGAAATGGGGTGTGGGGGAGAAGGGGAGAGGAGACAGAATCATAATGTTAGATAAACACAAACCGGTTATTAAATGACAGGCTCATCACAAGCATTTCAGTTAGGATTCATTCTGTGGGGCTTTTATTTTAAAATGGCGTGTGTGTGTGGGGGGGGGGTGTAGGAGGGGGGAAAGACCTCTAAAGATCCCTAAGACCTGAATGACTGACTGAGAGAGACACAGAGAGGGAGAGGAGTGTATGTGCGCGTGAGTCTGTGTTTATCAACATCACTAATTGGCTTAATCGCGAACACCTGTGTGCCTGAAGCCATTTGAAAATATTCTCCATAGAGATCCTATTGAAAAAATAAAAAGCTTAATAATTCAAAACGTTTAAAGGTTAGAAATATAAAAAGTCATAGCACAGCTCTGGTGAAAGAGCTGAACATTTTAATAGTTGAACGGTTTCTGTAGCTTAAAAAATGGAGGAGAAGAGGGGCACGGAAGAAATAGAAGTTGAATAAAGAAACAGGATAACAATAGTTGGGATGCTTAACAGCATTCCAACAACTAGAAAAAGCATTTCCTGCTGAAAATGCATTGGAATGCTGAAAACTGAAATTAATCGCAAAAACATTGCTGAAAATAGATATCCAATTCAAAAACAAATTGCAAAAACCTTAATAATTCAAAGAGTTTAAAGATTACAAATATGAAAAGTCATATCACACCTCTCCTGAAAGAGCTGAACATTTTGATATTTGAACAGTTTCTGTGGCTTAAAAAAATTCATCAGTGGTGATATTTGTAGTAGTATAAGTTTTAGTACAAGTATTATTCGTAGAAGTATTAGTAGCATTAGCATAAGTACTAGTAGTAGTGATATTTGTAGTCGTAGTAGAAGTATTATTGGAAGTAGAAGTATTGGTAATTAGAAGAAGTAGTAGAAGACTTAGTATCAGCAGTCATAGTAACAGCTGTAGTATTGGTCGTAGTATTTAATATCACAGTAGTAGTAGTAGTAGTAATAGTAATGGCAGTAGAAGATGTAGCAGTAGTAGTAGTACTAGTAGCAGTCATACTAATAGCTGTAGTAGTATTACTACTTTTAGTAGCATGAATAGCAGTAGTAGTAGTAGCAGTTGTCGTATAAGTAATAGTAGTAGTGGTAGTAATAGCAGTAGTGGTAGTAATAATATTGATGGTAGCAGTAATAGTAGCAACAGCAAAAGTTATAGTCGAAGTAGTAATACTATATTAGCAGCAGCAGTAGTAGTTGTCGCAGTATTAGTAAGAGCATTCATTTTTTTAACAAAAAAGCCTAATTTTATTACTAACTTTTTACTACTGAATTTTATTTCTTACACTGTTTCTTTAATTGTTTTTAAATCTCCTTTTCTTTTGCCTTATGTTTTGATGCTTTTAATGGTTTTATGTGAAGCACTTTGAATTACCTTGTTGTTGAAATGTGCTATACAAATAAACTTGCCTTGCCTTGCCATTATCCAAACCGCTTATCCTGTTCAGGGTCGCGGGGCGCTGGAGCCGATCCCAGCTGACATTGGGCGAAGGCAGGATCCTTGACAGGTCGCCAGTTCATCGCAGGGCACATATAGAGACAGACAAACATTCACACCTACGGGCAATTTCGAGTCGCCAAATAATCTAAGCTGCACGTCTTTGGACTGTGGGAGGAAGCCGGAGAACCCAGAGGGAACCCACGCTGCAACGGGGAGAACGTGCAAACTCCACACAGAAGGACCATCGGGGATCGAACCCTCCTGGTCTTAGTGAGGACTCAAGCTGCAGCGTTCCGACTGACTTTGTGATGTGTAATTAGCTACAGACACAAAGTATTCTCGGCCCTTCAAGTAGGATTCAAACCAGTTAAGTGCTGTGCCAGAAAGTCCCACCCAGATTTTTAGTCTTTCTAGTAGTATGTCATGGTCGACCGTGTCGAATGCAGCACTAAGATCCAGACTAAGACTGAACTTCTGCCATTGTCTATGTTTAAGTGGATGTCGTTGAAAACCTTAACAAGAGCAGTTTCAGTGCTGTGGTGCTGTCGAAAGCCTGACTGGAAAACATCAAAGCAGTTATTTACGGCCAAGAAGTTGTTCAGCTGTTGGAAAACCGCTTTTTCAATTATTTTACTTAAAAATGAGAGGTTTGATATTGGCCTATCAAAATCAAATATGTTCATTGTTGCGGAGTCTAAACTAGTGGTTTAATAACTGCTGTTTTTAGGGCTTGTGGGAAGACACCTGAGAGAAGGGATGTGTTTACAATGTGTAAGAGATCAGTGGTCATGCAGTTTGAAATATTTTTGAAAAAGTGTGTTGGTAGAATATCCAAGCAGCAGGAGGATGACTTCAGATGTTGTATGATGTCTTCTAGGCTTCTACGGTCGATTGAATGAAATTGTGTCATGATATTTGAATGGATGTTAGATCGGGACAACACATATCCTGTGGTTGGTGTGGAGGCACTGACTGCTTGTCTAATTTTCTGAATTTTGTCAGTAAAAAAGGAGGCAAATTGATTGCATGCCAGGTGGATTGGAGCTCAGCAGCTACCGACACTGGAGGGTTTGTTGGCCTGTCGACGGTAGCAAATAAGGCGTGTGTATTGTTATTGTTTTTGGTTATGATGTCAGAGAAGAAGGACTGCCTTGCGTTTCTACGTTCCAAATTATAATTGTGAAGTCTCTCTTTATAGATGTCACAGTGAACCTGGAGATTAGTTTTTCACCACCTGCGCTCAGCTTTCCGACACTCTCGTTTCTCTATTTTGACCAGCGTAGCATTTCTCCAAGGAGATCTTTGCTTACTGGAGACAACCTTCACTTTAGTGGGTGCAATGGCATCTGTAACATTTTTAACTTTAGAATTGAAGCTATGTACAAGCTCATTGACTGAGATGCAGAGAGGGCTGGTGTGGAGGAGAACTTCTGAATAAATAGTTCACTGGTGTTTTCAGAGATGTAACGCTTTGTCACAACCTCGGTTTGGACATTTGTGTGCAAGGAGATTGCACTCTCAAAGAAAACACAGAAATGATCAGAGAGTGCAACATCAGTCATAGCAACCTTGGAAATGTTTACACCTTTGGTGATGATCAGGTCCAGAGTGTGCCCCCTGTTGTGTGTGGATCCTGTCACATGCTGAGTCAGATCATAGTTATCAAGGACACCACATAGTTCTATAGACTCTCTGTCCTGGGGATTCTCAACATGGATATTAAAATCACCAACAATAACAACACAGTCAAAATCAATACAGATTACAGACAGCAGTTCAGTAAACTCATCAAAGAAGGTTGCACAGTATTTAGGCGGTCTGTAAATGTTTAGGAATAAAGCTTGAGTGGAATTCAGAGCCACATATTCAAAAGAAGTAAAATGACCAGAGGACATCTGCTTTATGAAGAGAATCACTAAATAAAATAGCAACTCCACCTCCTTTCTTATGCGCTCTTGTTTCACTCATGAAACTGAAGTTGTGGAGGTGGAGGACGGGCAGGGCGCTTTAACTTCGCAGATTGTGTCAAAACTGGCTGAGGACTTCGAGCCATTGTTGGGGTGGGGTTGTATGGCGAGGAGTGTGTTTGGTTCCAGCAATGATCAGCTCTTTCATGTGGTCAGTGAACTCCAGGTGGGGGGAGGATGGGGAGAGTGTGAGAGAGGAAAGGGACCTGGATGGAGTCTGGGAGGTGGAAATAAGTGCTGGTGTGGGAGGTAAAGACTCCTCCTCTCGGAAGGGTGGAGAAAGTAGATGATCAGAGGAGGTCCCTGATGATGAGGTTGGAGACTCCTCCTCTTGGCTCTCCTTAGGCGGGGGCATCCTTCCCGTAAGGTCTCTACGGCGATGCTGTGTGGTTATCTCTTGTTTGATCAACCTGTCTTTACTAACAGGTCACGTACCACAGTCCTTCAGAGTAGCTTTAATTAAACCTCTTCTTAAGAAGCCCACTCTCGATCCAGAGGTGGTGGCCAACTGTAGACCGATCTCTAACCTTCCCTTCCTCTAAGATCCTTGAGAAAGCAGTCACAAATCAGTTGTGTGACTTTCTACGTAACAATAGTCTATTTAAGGATTTTCAGTCATGATTTAGAAAGCATCATAGCACAGAGACAGCTCTGGTGAAACTAACTATTGGAGATAAAACTTAGCTGAATTTCAGGAGCAGGACCACACCTCAGCCACTCGCCCACTTCCGGCCACACTCCTATAACTACCTACCCACTCTAAGCCTCGGCACGCTCGCGTTTTCTGCACCCCACCCTCCCTCCCTCTTGTTAATGGTTATCTCCCGCCATAGTCATCATGCTCTTATCCCATGGAGATCGGGGGGTCTGCAAGGCCCGGGAGCCGCAGTGGATCCTCAGCTAAGCCTCCCCAAACCGCATCAGGCCAAATCTCCATCAACCATTCCTCAACACTCCAAACAACCGACGAAGGCTCGCTCCGTCCGAGGTGGGGGCCTAAGCTAGTGAAATGACCTTCTAATTGCATCAGACAAAGAACTAGTCTCTGTTCATGTCTTGTTAGACCTTAGTGCTTTGTTCGACACCATTGATCATTACATCCTGCTGCAGAGACTAGACCATTTTATTGGAATCAAAGGAAACGCACTAAACTGGTTTAAATCCTATTTCTCTGATCGATCTCAGTTTGTAAATGTAAACGATGAAACCTCGATGAAGACCAATGTCCACAAGGTTCTGAGCTTGGACCAATCTTGTTCACCTTATATCTGCTTCCTTTTGGCAATATTATCAGAAAACACTAGCATTCATTATTATGCAGATGATACTCAATTATATATATCGATGAAACCAATCAGCTCACTAAACTTCAAGCATGTCTTAAGAACATAAAAACCTGGATGAGCTGCAACTTCCTGATGTTACACTCAGACAAAACTGAGGCCCAGAACACCTCCGACATCAGTTATCTAATGATATAGTTTCTCTAGATGGCATTGCCCTGGCATCCATCAGCACCGTAAAGAATCTCAGAGTTACCTTTGACCAGGATTTGTCTTTTAACTCCCAGATAAAACTGGGATTTCTAGAACTGCATTTTTTTCATCTCTGTAACATTTAAAAAATCAGGCACATCCTGTCTCAAAGCGATGCAGAGAAATTAGTTCATGCATTTGTTACCTCTAGACTCAATTACTGCGCAATTCCTTATTATCAGGCTGCTCTAATAAGTCTCTTAAATCTCTCCAGCTGATTCAGAATGCTGCAGCTCGTGTACTAACACTAAGAACTAAGAAAAGAGATCATATTACTCCTGTATTAGCTTCTCACCACTGACTCCCTGTGAAATCTAGAATAGAATTTAAAATCCTTTTACTTACAAAGCCCGAATTGGTCAGGCTCCATCATATCTTAAATCAGAATCAGCTTTATTGGCCATGTATGCGTGCGCATACATGGAATTTGACTCCAGTTACACATTACTCTCATCGTACATACACACATATGAAATATATACAATAAACAAGAGAAATATAAGAAAAACAAGGACATTTAACAGCTATATACAATATAAGTATAAATATATCCCACACAAAAGTGTGTATGTATATATATATCAAACAGAGGTGGTGCAGTATAACCTATTTATTGTTCATGAGAGTGACGGCCAGTGGAAAGAAGCTGTTCCTGTGTCTGGTGGTCTTGGCATACAGAGCCCTGTAGCGTCTACCAGAGGAGAGGACTTGGAACAGCTTGTGTCCAGGGTGTGAGGGGTCTGCAAAGATCTTTCCTGCCCGTTTCCTGATTCTGGAGGTGAACAAGTCCAGGATGGAGGGCAGGCTGGAACCAATGATCCTCTCTGCAGACCTGACAATCCGTTGTAGTCTGTTTCTGTCCTGTTTGGTGGCCGATCCAAACCACACAGTGATGTAAGAACAGACAACAGACTGGATGATGGCTGAGTAGAACAGGATCAGCAGCTCCTGAGGTAGGTTGTACTTCCTGAGCTGGCGCAGGAAGTACAACCTCTGCTGGGCCTTTTTCCGGATGGTCCGCTCGGAGGAGTTGGAAGCCCGGCAGATGAAGTGCGCTGTCCGGGATGTGCTCACCGAGCCAGGTTTCAGTGAAGCACAGGGTGGCGGAACTGCTAAAGTCCGTGTTTGCTTTGTTGAGGAGCAGCAGCTCATCCATCTTGTTGGCCAGAGAGCGGACATTCGCCAGGTGAATTGACGGGAGCGCAGTTCTGAGTCCCCGTCGGCGCAGATTAACGAGCGCTCCTGCTCGCTTCCCTCGCCGGCGTCGCCAGTAGATTCCGAATAGGGCAGCTGCTCCCCCAACTAAAATCTCTGAAAAACTCTGTGGTTCTATGAAATGCGGCGAAAAGGTTTAGCCAGAGAATAGACGGATGTTTAAGAGTTCCTCTCTACTGAATGTGATCAGAGAGGGAGAGCTGGAAACAAGACAAACGAACAAAAACTGTTAGGATCCCGGTCTGACCTAGTGTGTGCTCCTCTGTTTTTCCCCTGTCAGTTTTGGTATTTGAAGGCCATGTGCTTATGTTTTGTTTTTGTGTCAGCCTATAGTTTCCACCCCCGAGTTCCGTCTCCAACCACGCCCCTCTCCCCAGGCTCAGCTGTGGGGAATTCCAGTAATCATCTCCGACGGACTTAAATACCCCAGCTGTCCTCCGGCACGTTGTCAGTCCGTCCGGTTACCAGTCTGGTCACGTAAGTCTGAACACCGATTCAGTGAAGATCGTTACCTGTTTGTTTTCTGTTCCTTCAGTTTTGAGTGCGGTCAAGTTTCCCTCCCGACTCCGGAGGCTACCCGTCCCGGCCTCGGTTGAGCTTCCCTCCCGACTCCGGTGGAGATTATAGGAGTGACTTTAATTTGCTGGACAGTTAGTCTTTGTTTTTTGTTCATTCTGTGACTCCTCCTGCACAGTTAAATAAAGTCTTGGCTGGAGTAAACCTGCTGTGTGCGTGCGTTTGGGTCCACAAACTACACTACCACATAACAAAAACAGAAAAAGTATGAGAGAGCGCAGTACCGAGGCTGCCATCGGCGGAGCCATCTTGATATCTCTTCAAAGCTCTTTATAGAGCTTATAGTACCATACTACCCTACTAGAGAGCGGCGCTCCATTAATTCAGGGTTACTTGTGGTTCCTAGAGTCTTAAAAAGTAGGATGGGAGCCAGAGCCTTCAGTCATCAAGCTCCTCTTTTGTGGAACCAGCTTCCCGTTTCAGTCCGGGGGGCAGACACACTCACCACATTTAAGAGTAGGCTTAAGACTTACCTTTTTGAAAGTGTTTATAGTTAGGGCTGGCTCAGGTTTGCATTGGACCAGCCCTTAGCTGGTATAGGCTTAGACTACAGGGGGACTTCCTAGGATACACTGAGCTCCTCTCTCCTCTTCTTCATCATCTCCTTCTGTATGAATTGATGTTCCATTACAGTATTTCTCAATTGCTAAAACACTAAAACCCATTGGCTGAACAAAGTTCTCAGTTGCCTGAACTCATTTAGCTGATTGTGCAGTCTGTTGTCAATATCTTAAACTATTTCACATGGTAAAACACAATTTGCAGATCTCACTTAGACTTTTCAGCAAAACTCTAAACACATTCTCAGTCTCAAAACACATTCTGCACTCCAATGCACATGTCATCCATACTGGTAAACGCAAGTGGCAACAATCAAATACAAATAGAGAACACATGTCATTGATTAAACACAATCACTAAAAATTTATTTCACTTGTATCAAATGATGTGACACAACCAATATAAGCCAGTTTAGAGAGCAAACAGGTGGTTGAAGGTGGGAAGGAGAAAGTCTGAGAATGGATAGAAGAAACGATGGACGAGGACAAGTGCGTATGCGAGATGGGCGACGAGGAGGAAGAGGAGGATGGCAAGAAAGAGGAAGAGGACGAATAGGAAGAGGAAGACAAAGAGTGGAAATATCTGATGAAATTCGAGCAACAGTCAGACCATGTTATAGTCCACGGACTGACAATGAGGGAAACAGGACTTAGAGTGCACCCCAATTTGAGCCGATTTTCTGTGTCCACCATAGTAAGGACATTCAGAGAAGAGAACAGGTACAGTATGCTACTGTATTTTTGTAATTGCAAATTGACTGTACTACACTATATGCAGCTGTTTCAATGGACATTTGTAAAGTTCATCACTGTATGTATTGTACTGCATGAATATTTTTTGTAACTGCACATCTACTTTTTGTTGAACTGCAAGGCTGCCACATGCAGGTGGAAGGAGAGCTATATTCACTCAGGAGCAAGAGACCGTTATAGTGGGCATGGTCCTTAAAGATAATTTAATACGACTCAGAGAAATCCAGGAACGAGTGATACAAGACAACACACACTTCCAGGGAATCGACAGTGTACAATAAACAAATTGTATGGCCTTGAACATCGTCCTTTCTATTTGCTCAATAGATGTTGACTGGTTGCAGGTTCATATCAACAAAGAACAAGAATTACAGTATCACAGAGACAAAGGACACGTTTGTGAGATGCAGGGTACAGTACTGTAAAAATAGGGGTACAAGGAGGAGGAAGAACTAAATAAATTGCAAAGAGCAAAGCACAGTAGTAATTTCGGATCAATTTTGAGCTACTGTAATAGAACATGTTTTCGTTCATATGAAATTTGTTTTGAGATTAAAAATCGACTTCTCCCTGAGAACTATATGTTTTGAACAATGTGTTTTCTATTTATTGGTGTGTTGTTTACTGACTGCTTGATGGTGTATATTATTTTGATCACTTTGTTTATGATTTGAGAGCAGTGTTTGATTTTGAGCACAGGTAAAACTGTTTTGAGGCGAAAGTTTCATTTTGCAAGAGGATTCAGAGGTTTTGTAAATAGTGCTTGAAGATGAGGTTTTGTGTTTACAGTTTTGAGAGAATGGGGGACCGTTTCAAGAAATGTGTCTTAGCAATCTAGAAAACCTAACCTCTTGAACACTGCCCCTATTTTTAGGCCTCTGCTCGAAAATTGCATACCCATACTAAAGAGTGTATTTCTGCAACTACAAGGTCTATTTTAATGATTTTTTGATTGTATAATACAGGTAACACTTGTGAGATGTGCTGATATCTGTACAATTGTGTATATGTTACTGGTTAATAACAAATACACATATGGCAAATTCAAGATTCTTCAAAAAAATTTGAAGATTCATAGTCACCAGTGATTCGTATCGCAAAAGTGAATTGTACACAAGTACACCACCCCCCTCTAAAGGGGGCTGTCTACTAACTTTACTTCTTTGTGCTTTCACAGGTTCCCATGGATCGCAGTTTTATCTGGACACTACTAGCCATGGCCCTGCTGACACCTACTACAATCTCTATTTAACATTATTAACCCTATTACATTAATGGCTCCGACCGTGGCTCACTGGGTTAAGGGGGTAGTCTGGGAACCGGAAGGTCAACGGTTCGATCCCCGACTGGGATGTGTGACGTGTCGAAGTGTACCTGAGCAATACACTCAAATTTCATGTATGTGTAAAAATGTATATGACAATAAAAATGGTTTCTTCTTCTTGACAGCCATCTGTTCAGTGCAAACAGCCTGCTGAATCCTTCATCTCCTCCTCTGACTGGTGGGAGAGGGCCACTGATAAACACCTCAGCCTTGACAGAGCTGACTGTGTTTAACAGATCAATAAAGTCTCACTTCAGAACTTCAGACTGTTGTTTCACAATATCACAGCTTCCTGTATGCAAGATGATGTTTTTCACCGTGGTCAGCCACGATGTCCAGGATTTTGTCTCTCATGTTAGAGACCATATCTTTCGGAAAGCAGTGTGACAGAGTGTTTTTGGTATTCTTGCTGCACAGTGTTCTGACATCTTTTACAGCATAGTCACCAACAATCAGAGTCTCAGGCCCAGTCATTAGCTTTGCCTGCGGCCTTTTACTCTCACATTGACTCTCAGTTCTTACCCTGCTTTGAGGAGATATCTGCTTATCCAGGTCATCAGATGGAGATTTAGGATCATGCGACAATGGAGTAAATCTGTTTTGAAGTTGTAGGCTTGGTTGTTGAGGTTTCTTGCTGATTTTGCTTTTCTCAGCTGTCCTTGGCTTTGTCCGTCTGAGTGCAGGGGTTGAGAAGGAGGTCTGTCTGTGTGGTAGTGCAGGCCAGCCAGTCGCATCACAAATCTCAGGGCGCTGGGCTCTGCCTGTTAGTCGTCCTCCCACATCCTGAGGGTATGATTTCCTCTTTGGCTTTGCACCGAGAGAGTTCCAGGGAGGACTACCATTTGAAGATTCATTATCTGCTCTCTCCTCCTGTTTATTGGTAGGCCTGGTGGTGCTAGTTAGCTGTATCTTAGCTAGCGTTTGTCCAGTGTTTTGAGTCCATGGTAAAGTGGTATAATTCCCACACAGTCCATTTACTTCCACGTTCACTTCTAGTCGGTGGATTTTTGTTTCCAAGACTGCAATCTTCTGCAGGAGTTTGTCGTAGTTGTCCGTGGAGAAGGGAGGAAAGATAAACGGTAAAGTCTACCTCCACTATGTTGCAATCTTGAAGTGCTCATCTCAGGTAACTACTGAGAGGTAAGTCTGATGTCAGACTGGACACGGAAGGCTTCTTGAGACCGTTGATAGTATTTGATGGTAACATTATCTATTGGGACTCTAGTAGAGTCTCTTCCAATACAAGGTAGTGAGACAACAAGCCAGGGCAGATTTTCAAGAACTGTCCAAATGTTCCTGAAACAGATGGGCACTTTGATATTAGTCGATCTACAGAAGAAGAGACATTTTAAAGAATCTCTTTGATGACTGGAAGTCTAGACAGTTCCTCTGACCCAATTAAAGAGACTGAAAAGTATGGGGTCAGATCAGTCTCAATAATTGCAAATGCACACAGAGACTTACAAATGCGCACAGAACAATTCACAAATATATTCGATTTACAAATGCACACAGAACGATTCACAAATACATTCCAATGCACACATAAATAAATTACGATTCATATAAATGTAAACAAAAAAATCACAAATTCTGTTTGTCATGTCTGTCTCAACAGGACAGTAGTTTGGGGGAGGCAGTAAGAAGAACCTGATCACATGTTATTTTACTAAACTAATTACAACTACCAACAGTCATACCTTCAAGGACCTTAATGTATTGTCACATATGGTCAAATAACGACAAATAATGGCTAAACTACTGCGGAATCCACACTAAAACAGTGGCAGCTTGCAACAGGAAGTGCCTCTACTAGCTGCCGCTACCACGATGTGAGCTTGCCCTTTCTTGACTTCTGACCTGTCGCCTCCACAAATTGGGCAACTCTAACGCTAGCAGCCTCGTGGGGGTGGTGGTGGGGGGGGGGGGGGGGGGGCGCTGCGCTCATGTGATTGGTTGACAATTAGAATGTTGAAACAAATGCATTTGCGAATCCAGCGACGTCAGAAGAGTCTCAAAAAACCCACAAATAAATGTGTAGCGATCCACAAAGAAATGCAGTGTGATCCATAAACAATTACATACAAATCCACAAACAAATAGAAAAAATCCACTCAGAAATACATACAAATGCAGAAATATATTTGTTATTTTCTTTTCACATTTATATAAATCGTAATTTATTAATGTGTGCATTGGAATGTATTTGTGCAACGTTCTGCGAGCATTTGTGAGTCAAATTTATTTTTAAATCCTTCTGTGTGCATTTGAAATTATTGAGACTGATCTGACCCCATAGAAAAGTGCTATTTTTTCAACTGTGTAATGAGTATTTGATATGATGAATGGAATTTTCTGTGGAGCCTTTAGATGACAATTAAGTTTGAATGAAGTTTCTTCACCCTAATCTTGGCGATCTCATTCAATGTTTGGGTCTGTAACTCTTTTATGAAGTTTTTGATGAGCAAGTTTCTCAATGGAAAGTACATTGCCCCTTTATATTACAGCACCTCTTATATAAAAACATGATGTAATAAGGTCTGCAAACCTCAGCTGGTGCAAGGTAGTGGGTATGATGTAACAATCATACATTACAATAAATGCTATCATAGTTTAAAGGTGCAAGATCCGAGATTGGGGGCATTCTTCTGCACACCTAGAAATACAGTAAGTCAACACAGAAACTAAGAAATAAACATCCCACAAAACTGAGCTGAAACATCTAAAATGGCCTACTGATAGCAGGAATAGATTCAAATTGATGAAACTGTTGCTGTATTGTCAGAGCACTTTCAAGGTCACTCGTCACTTATCAATTTGTTTTGCCCCATCCCAACAAATAGATTCACCACCTAAAGCTCATTTTCCTCAGCTGGGAGGAAATACTTTCCTTGTCATCCTGACAACAAAATAAACCACCCTGTCATCAAAATCCACAGAACTCAAAAGGCTTCATTCCAAAAATAGCATGTCAAGATGAGTTTGAGTAATATCCCTTTAAATGTAACATCTGTTCACCTCATGAACTTCAGGGTACAGTTCAGAATGATAAATGCACAGATGCAATGTTTTTATGAAGTCAGAATCCATCTAATGTACCATGTGATGTGTTCAACCCGGTCTTTGCTGCCTGGGTTAGGTAAAAAATGCCCTAAGGAATTACGAAAGGTTTTGGCTTTATAATTCCCAATGAAGTGCATTTGTGAGACTGAAAATGATTCCGGTGTCCTCATCGTTGCTGTTGGTGGCACTGTTGTCCATGTCCCCACTAACCCACAGTGGCTTTAAAAGCCAATCTTTGTTTCCACATGGTAATCAAGGCCTCCCATTGTGTGGATGAGAAGACAGAGGAGGAATAATGATAACAGGGAGTGGATTAAAGAAAAAAAAATCTTTTCCCCACGGAAATAAAGTTATACTACGGAAGTTCACTGTTGATCGGACACCGAACATAACTGCTTCTGCAACCGTCATCAAATTGGCGTTTATTACTCACAAACGTCACCCCTGCCTGATTGACAGAAAATGAATTGCTGCAAAAAAAAATGCATGTGTTTTTACAAGCGGACATTACCATGGAAAGAGGGTGGCAATCGATACCAATTGCAGCAGTTCGAATCAATAGCATCTTCCCTGATTCACACTCTCCAATCAGTGGAGCTTGATTCGGTCAGAGATGCAGGCGTTACACTTCTTCTGGTCATAGACAAACCATAATTCTCCCTGCTGCTTTTACAATTACACCGGCTGTATTAAAGCAATTTTTCATTCAAAAGTCCCAAGGCTGAAAGTAAACAAATAGGCTGAGCACAGAATGGGTGGACCTGGGCCTGTTCACGACTCCCTTACAGTCATACTCACATTACAGATCCAATCAGGTCCTCCTTTCCACGAGGGAACCAACCCACCAGGAAATTACAACCAAAGAAAGTCAATAATTATCTAACAGATGTGAGATTGTTGAAGACAAGCGGCAGAGTAGAACCTAAACTATGCATTTACCCGCCGCAACGCTGGTGAGTGTGTGTGAGATCATGGCAAAACCACAGAGGAGGTTTGGAGTACTTTGCCAGGTATCACTGTGATAGCTTCACTATCGTGCAAGTCACAAAACTTTAAAGGTGTGGTTGAGATGAAAATGAAGGCTGTTTTCTCTGACCAAGTAATTGGTCAGATAATAATTAAATACTCTTCCTACTATTGAAGAAAATCATCATATAACTTGTGAATCCAACTGTTGTTCCAATCTTAATTTCCATGATTGCAGTAAACACAAGTGTTCCTCTTTATGTAAAAGTATCCAGAATCATTTGAGACGTAAAACCTCATATCACAAGCAACAGTTACATAACGTGTTATTCTGGTTCTCAGCATCGTTCTTGGGAAATAATTATCAGGGCCAGACAAAAAGTAATTAATCTCTCAAGTGTACCAAAACATTTCCGTACATGGAGCTGTGTTCTGTGTGTTCTGTGTGCCCAGAACAAAATAAGAGCATGCCCTAATTAGGAGTCCAGATGTGTCCTGATACTTGATTCAACGGAGTCATTTGATTGGTGGAACGTAGCTAAAGGGGGCGTGAATTTTGACTATAAGAGTGATCTGTGAAAAGCAGTACAGGGGAGTCGTTTCAATATACTGAACTTGTTGATGTTGGCTTGATCTTATTAAAACACTACCCGCTGGTTGCAACTCCAGTTCGCCGCCTCTTCTCGTCATTTTGCCACAACACTACTGGCAGTAGGTAGCTCAATAATGACCTTGTTAATTGAAGTATATTAAATGATGCACAGGAGAGGTTGTGGTGACAAGACAAACAGCGATGGAGAAATATTTGGAAAGGAAAATTGCAGACTCTGAACTGGGCCGTGGACAAAGTTCTAACCCAGAGGAAAAGCAGAGTATGAGTGGTGGTCAAAAGAAAGAAAAAACAGTGAGCTCGAGGCAATCCAGCGAAAGATATCTTTCGTTTGGATTTACTTTCACCGGGGATCTGACTGCACCGACTCCGTTATGCTTGGTGCGTGGGGAAAAGCTATCCAACAGTGCCATGGTCCCAAGCAAGCTTAAACGTCAAGGTGTCATTTTGTAACTTCTTTGGTTGTTGGTGTGCCGCGGGATCTTTTTAATGTAAAAAATGTACCACGGCTCAGAAAAGGTTGAAAAACACTGGTCTAGAGCAGTGGTCCGGTACCGGGCCGTGGATCATTTGGTACCGGGCCGCACAGAAAGAATACATATTATATTATTTCCGTTTTATTGATTATCAGAGTCTGAAAGAAGTTTTATTTTGAAAAATGACTGGATTCTCTCGCAATTTCATCCGCCTGTGCCTCTTGACATGTCAAGATGCTCATCTCGGTCACGTGATACGTTTCCTCAAAAGTTAAGCCCGCAAACTAGCGAAAATTAGTAAATAACCTTTGGAGAGCTTCTTTGCAAAGAGGGAAAGGCCGCTAAGGAGACAAGAAGAGCTACAACTTCCAAGAAAAATAAAGCTTCATTTAACAGACAATATCAGGAGTAATTCTGACGCGCTAAGCCCGCTCTGCATGTGTCGACAGAGGACGATCAGCTGCTGGAGGTTGTAAATGACGGTGGCCTTAAAAGTATGTTTGAGACAACAACTCTGCTGGTGTTTTGATTAAAATCAAGGCTGAATATCCTGAGATCACCACTAAAGCACTAAAAACCCTGCTTCCATTTCACACATCCTCTCTGTGAAGCAGGATGTTCTGCAGTGACAGCAATCAAAACTAAATTACGGAGGAGACTGGACACAAGGAACAGACTTCGGGTGTCATTGTCTCCCATTAACCCAGATGGGACCGTCTCGTTGCAGAGAAACAAGCTCAGGGCTCCACTGATTCAGCGTTATTTTGAGTTGTATTTATGCATTTCATATTTGTTTTCATGCCGGTCGTATCATTTTGTTTCGTCGTGTTTTTCCGCCACACCTTGAAGGCCGGTCCGTGAAAATATTGTCTGGCATGGAACCGGTCCGTGAACATATTGTCTAGCATGGAACCGGTCCGTGAACATATTGTCTGGCACGGAACTGGTCCGTGAACATATTGTCTACCACGGAACCGGTCCGTGAACATATTGTCTACCACGGAACCGGTCCGTGAAAATATTGTCTGGCACGGAACCGGTCCGTGAACATATTGTCTGGCACGGAACCGGTCCGTGAACATATTGTCTACCACGGAACCGGTCCGTGAACATATTGTCTGGCACGGAACCGGTCCGTGAAAATATTGTCTGGTACGGAACCGGTCCGTGAACATATTGTCTGGCACGGAACCGGTCCGTGAACATATTGTCTGGCACGGAACCGGTCCGTGAACATATTGTCTGGCACGGAACCGGTCCGTGAACATATTGTCTAGCACGGAACCGGTCCGTGAACATATTGTCTAGCACGTAACCGGTCCGTGAATATATTGTCTAGCACGGAACCGGTCCGTGAACATATTGTCTAGCACGGAACCGGTCCGTGAATATATTGTCTAGCACGGAACCGGTCCGTGAACATATTGTCTAGCACGGAACCGGTCCGTGAATATATTGTCTAGCACGGAACCGGTCCGTGAACATATTGTCTAGCATGGAACCGGTCCGTGGTGCAGAAAATGTTGGGGACCTCTGGTCTAGAGCACGCTCTAAGCCTTTGAATGTTATGCTTCATTATTTAAGTGTATGTTAAACCAGTGTTGGACCGTCAGGGCCAACAAAGCCTTCTCTGCTGGCCTAAACAGATTCACGAAGTTATAGCTATTTTACAATTTATAAATTTTTCATAAATACACAACATGTATTATAATATTTTTCCCATTATCTTATGTTCTCATTGCACAGCTACTGTCTTCCTCAGTTACTCTGCTTCCAGTGCCGCTTGTTTTAAGGAGAGCTTTTATCCAATCAGATTTTTTAGTTTGACATGTTGGACGTATTCTTTGACGTGTTAGAGCTGTCTCAGTGGACTACAAGTACGTCAGCAATAATGTGCGGTGTGATTGGTCAGTGGGCAAGTGACTGTTGTGAAGCTGAAGCTAGCTAGCAGAACTTAGTATTAGTAGTAAGAGTTCAAGTTGAAAGATCTAACAGCGTCGGAGAAGCGTTGAACATTTTATGGCTAAGAATGCGTTTTATTTGCAACTGAGCATCTTGCTGCTTGGAGCTACGCTACGCTAACCTGAGGTGGCTAACCAAGGCAGCAACACAACACCATAGCACGGCAGGACACTTACAAGCTACGATGTATTTTGAAAACTTTTGGAGAGACCCGAGTGGATCTAACTGAACTGAACCGCACCGATGTTCTGTACAACCGCGTCATTAAACTCTTTGTTAACAAAGAAAGGAGGATGGACTTTGTCTTTAAGTGAACTGCTTTTGTGTTTTTACATCTGCAGTAGCGTTACCACTGTGTTCATTTGTCTATGGTGTCGTTTTTATGATATGGTTGATGTTGTTCCCTCTGATGTGAATAATATTTGGCTCGTGCTCTTCAGTGTGCGGTAGAATACATGTTTTAGCGCCACAGAGTTGCTGGATTGATTTGACATGCTTTGTTGTCATATAAATATATGTGACTGGTTCTTGTGAGTTTGTTCTTGTCATTGTGTTAATTACATTGATTTTGACTATATGCATTGTCCGTTAATGACACAGCATCCCGTCATGCGCGTATTCATGTATCATGTTTTTTTTACAAAGCAAGAATTATGGGGAATGGGGATTGTGTGGCGATTGCTTTAGCCCTGTTTGAATCAGTAGGGAGTAGATGCCTAAACACTGCGGGGAGAGTTTTAAGCGTGTGTGCTGCTGTTGGTTTTCCTGCTAAGGTCATTTAGCATAGCCTCCCAGAACACACGCGCCTCAACAGAGTAATGTTTTTCTTCCGTGGTGGGCGTGTCAGGCAGCACCACGCTGGGTAACTTGCCAGGTTGAGCGCAGTGGCTCCACCGAAAGAACATTATATTCGTTCGGTTTGTAAGCCTTGTACCGAACGGTTTAATACACCCCTAGAAACAAATAATAACCGTAGCTGTGGCGTCATAATGAGGTTATTCAACATAGGAGGTGATTCAACTGTAGTAGGACAGCACTGAAGGCCCAGGTATAAAATATACAGCCCGCCACTGTCCTAAACACATGACCTGGTAACAGTAAACTCTTTACCAAATAGCAATACATCATCATTAACAGAGACAGATTAACACCAGATAACAGTAACACCACAACAAGCACATGGGATTCACTGGCAAGCAAATGGGTCACAAACACACATGGGGGTTACAGTAAAAAAGTGTGGGCAGGGCTCAAGACTAACAGCGTCCCAATAGAAAATGTGTTTGGGTCAAACAGAGATCTTACCCGGAATGCCTCAGGGAGGAAAGGAATTAAAGAATGTACTTATGTATGTAAAGGAAGTTAGGATTTTATTGTCATATACATATACACATAATTTGACTTCTGCATTTGACCCATCCCTGTATATAGGGAGCAGTGGGCTGCCATTGACCGGCGCCCGGGGAGCCGGGGGTTCAGTGTATTGCTCCGGTACACTTCGACATGTGACACGTCCCAGTCGGGGATCGAACCGTTCGATCCAGTGAGCCATGGTCGCCCACATACATGTATGTACATGTGTGTATGTGTGTACATGTATGTATGTGTGTGTATGTGTGTGTGTGTATGTACATGTGTGTATGTGTGTACATGTATGTATGTGTGTGTGTATGCATGTATGTATGTATGTGTATGTGTGTACATGGGTGTATGTGTGTACATGTATGTATGTGTGTGTATGTGTGTACGTGTGTGTGTGTATGTACATGTGTGTATGTATGTGTGTATGTATGTGTACATGTGTGTACATGTGTATGTGTGTGTGTACATGTGTGTATGTGTATGTGTGTGTGTGTGTATGTGTATGTGTGTGTGTACATGTGTGTATGTGTATGTGTGTATGTACGTGTGTATGTGTGTGTGTGTATGTATGTATGTGTGTACATGTGTGTATGTATGTACATGTGTGTACATGTGTATGTATGTACATGTGTGTATGTGTGTACATGTATGTATGTGTGTGTGTGTGTGTATGTATGTGTGTACATGTCTGTATGTATGTGTATGCGTGTACATGTGTGTATGTGTGTACATGTATGTATGTGTGTGTGTATGTATGTGTGTACATGTGTGTATGTATGTGTATGTGTGTATGTGTGTACATGTATGTGTGTGTATGTGTGTACATGTGTGTGTGTACATGTGTGTATGTGTGTACATGTATGTATGTGTGTGTGTATGTGTGTATGTATGTATGTATGTATGTATGTATGTGTGTGTGTGTGTGTGTATGTATGTATGTATGTATATTCTTCTCATGTCGGTAGGAGAAAAGCTAACGGCGCTAATACTCAGACGCTTTACACAGTCAACACGAAGCGTTACACAGTAAAGTGCAGTTTAATGTGACAAAACAACACATTTACAGTGATTAAATGTCCTGAAGTATTTCAGCTGAGTACAGTACAATAAAGGTACTTCGAGTTTGAGTTTAAAACCAATCCTATTAATCATATATCTTTTAGTATGTTTTAGTAAGTAATCTTTTAGTAAGTATGTTTTTACTATGACGGTAAAAATGTACAACTAGATGATAATAACAAAGGAAGGAAACAACATTTTGGTACAGGACTGTTTGCATTCACTTCGGGACAGCTAAAAAACCCTTTGTGACATTGGTGAAGAATGTTAGTCTGGAGCCCTGTGTGTGGGTATGAGGGGAGGGCAGCTATCTCCAAGGGAAGGAAAGACTGCTTCTTCAGGCGATGGACTGAAGACAACACCAAAACAAAATCCATGCAGAACCGAGGGTACATCAATCATCTGGGTACAAGGACCCGGGAATAAGGACATTGCACCAAAAAATATCGAGGATTGAGATTCCCCAGAGGTCAAATAAAAATGAAATAAAATAAAACTTGCCATGTAGTTTGCTGTGGTCACACCGGGGTATGCAAGATCAAAACGGGTAACCAGTGCAGGCTGCAGGTAAGAAAATGACAAGACAAGATAACTAGCCAGTATACTTGGGTAAAGAGAGAGAGACGGGCATTAGTAATTGTTACCCTGTTACATGTTGAGTGGGAGGAGGAGGGAAACATGTTCAAAGGGGTTAAGATTGGATGAGGATGATGAGAGGGAGTGGATGGCTCTGACTGCCTGCATTATTTCTGTCAATGAGGAAGAGCCTCTTCCCCAGTGACAGACTGGCTGCACATGTGCAAAAGCTAATTCACTGATGTTCCCTACTGCACCAATGACTCAAACTGATTGAAGAACAAATAAGTATTAGAAAACAGAATAGTGTGTTGCTCAATAAACATATACCAACATTGACTACCAACTGCCAACAACACTTTGCACCATACTTATATATGGCATTTGATTTGGTTGTTTGAGCCATTTCACTGCTGTATGTTACATTTACATGATGACTCTCTAACTTTGGAGATATTTTACAATGTATGTAAATGAGTCAGATGTCAACACAGGCAGAGGGTGTAATCAGAGCTAAAGCACTCAGAGCTCCAGACAGTAGATGGTGACAGAGTATAACATTGAGGATTATAAAATCTGGTTTCACATTCAGACAAAAGCATTAACATCATCATTTAGCAACAACACTACGAGAGAAGTGATGAGTTCAATCACATGCGATCCTATTGAGTTCCTGCTGTAATGCTGCTGGTTATTCAAGAAGTCTTCACAAAATCAAAGTCAAGGCCAAGCGTCCCTTCAAATGCATTCAAACCAACATAATTCAATACACAATCATTTCAATTATGATTACTTCTAATAACCATTTGGAGCCCATTTAAAAAAACTGGTAGCAGATGACATTTTGAAGGGCCAGTGTGTAACACTTGTGGGGATCTATTAGCAGAAATGGAATATCATTTTCATTACTCTGTTTTCATGAGTGGATCATCACCGGAAACTAAGAACAGTTGTGTTTTTGGAGAATGAGCCCTTCATGTCTACATAGGGAGCTGGTCCTCTTCACGCAGTCCGCCATGTTGCACCGCCGTGTTTCTACAGTAGGCCAGTAGGCCTCTGAGCAAGACTACGTTACCGTAGTCTTGGAAAGGGAGGAGTGAGTGGGGGGATTATCAGTTGGTTTTAAAATGCAAACAACTAAATTCCACCAAATCCTACAATCGGTACGTCAAAGGAAAATAGAATCAACTGAAGAACTGTAAAGGTAAATACTGTTACCACTTACTGTAGTTAGACTTCCCTTAATAACAATATATGCTTTGAACACTAACATTAGGAAGAATTATTCTGCTGCATATGTGCCACAACATATCAGATTATTTCTAACAGTGTATAAATTCATGCCCATGTCTCTTCTGACTGTTGTTAATGGTATCTATTTGGGAAAGATTTTTTTTAAACTCTCAGTAAATGTCCTATTAACTAATATAAAACTGCACAGGCATATATATATATATATATATATATATATATATATATATACATATATATATATATATACATATATATATATATATACATATATATATATATATATACATATATATATATATACGTATATATATATATACGTATATATATATATATATATATATATATATATATATACATATATATATATATACATATATATACATATACATATATATACATATATATATATATATATACATATATATATATATATATATATATACATATATATATATACATATATATATATATATATATATATACATATATATATATATACATATATATATATACATATATATATATATATATATATATATATATATACATATATATATACATATATATATATATATATATATATATATATATATATATATATATATACATATATATACATATATATATATATACATATATATATATATATATATATATATATATATATACATATATATATATATATATATA
The DNA here is from genome assembly GCF_949748355.1 of Melanostigma gelatinosum. Taxonomy (NCBI): domain Eukaryota; kingdom Metazoa; phylum Chordata; class Actinopteri; order Perciformes; family Zoarcidae; genus Melanostigma; species Melanostigma gelatinosum. Next base: position 25,025,567 of record NC_136647.1, on the reverse strand, counting down.
TATATATATACATACAGTATATGCAGGAAATGTATCCCCCGTTCACTGAAACAACAAATGGTTTGCCAAGGATGTCAAACACTGCCTGAAATGAACTTCTCTTCATTTGCAACATTGCCCTCTGCTGGCTCAAAGCTCAATAGAAACACAACAAAGTCCATCTGCCAGCTGAACTGCTGTCTCATCTTTGACATCGCTCTCTTATTGACCTTGTACTATGTGCATGAGACGTGTGTTTTATCCTTCAACTTTGGACTTTACATGGAGGTGAGCTCCTTTTTGGGCTGAGAGTCACTGAGAGGTTCGAGGCTGGACTCCAGGTCAGGATGCACCAGCTCTTCATGAATCAAGACAATGCAGAGGGGAAATGTGTGCAAAGAATGGTGAAGGCAGAGAGAAGGAGGCATGTGGAGACAGTATTTAATCAACAAAAACTACAATTTGTGCTTCTGTGGAACAGAAAAGTACATTAAAATAGGAGGAAAGGAGGAAAATAGGAGGAAAGCCTTCATCCAAAAAGTAGACTCTACAAATTGTTCCATACATCTGATAATCAAAACTGAGAGAGTAATTCTATATAAAATGACCTATGAACAGCACTGAGCAGTCTGTGGTCATATTAAAGCTAAAGAGACTAAGACAAGGCCATGTTGGCAGTCGGTCATGGTGCTGAAGGCCGGAGGGTCATGGTTTCTATGCCAGGTGCAAAAGCTCAGACTTGGAATGGAGGGAGAGAGGGTGTGATGCTAACCTTGAGAGGAGAGATGTGGGAATGGGACACGTAGCCGTGCACATTCTCAATCTCAGACAGGTTCTTCTCGGACACGTGCACAAGCTCAGGGGCGTGCACCTCGTTGGTGAGCCGCGGGAATCCCCGGTCAAGAGGCGGAGAGTCGTCTTCTTGGTAGTGGTACTGCTGAGAGCGGAACGAGAGAAGGAGGAAAGGGGGGAGATGGAGAGAGAAAGAGAGAGGACACCGACAAGTGATGAGACCCAAAAACAAAAGTAAGGGCTTTGTGTTCCTGTTCTCAGGAATGACAAGAGAAAAGACAGAAGCATTCATCTTGATGACGTTTGTACATTAAACTGGCAAATTCATGATCATACCGTCATTTTCAAGGTTTCCTTTTCTTGGTGTGATTATTGTACAATGCTTAAATATTCTAAATAATGAAAAGAATGATGTTGAAATGTATATGTTTTCTTAGACATCAACATGGCTAAGATATTAGGCACCCAGAGTAGCACAAGAGATTCACAATGCAGTCATGAGGTATTAACTAAAATTGCATTTGTTGCATACCATTATTTATGAATATGAAGTATTCATTACATATGGGGAGTGTCTCAGATTTAGAATATATATTTATCTCACTAGGTTCTTTTAAAAAATATAATATAATACAATACAAGGAATTTCAAGCTATAACTTCTACTAATCTTTATGTTCTCTATGAGAAACTAGATTTGGTTTAAAATCACTTCCTCACTTGAAGCAGGCATTTCTTTACTGATCTTATACAACAACCTAATACAACAACACCATAAACGGTGGCTTCAAAAGGACCATGTGGTGATATAGCAGTCGGACACAGTGTCAGCTAAAGCTTACTGACTCTGACACCGTAAGCTTTACAAAGGTACGCTCACTACAGTTCATCACACGTTGGGAAACATGCTTTCATAGACAAGCAGTACATGTAAAAAAATGTTGATAGTATGTTGTGGGATGATTTTTTTCTCACACCAGTCCTGTACTGTCCCCCGCCCCCCTTGTTGTGGGTGTTTAAGGGACATTTCTGACCTATCCCAACTAATCCATCTAGAAACTGAAATTAGATTTTTGTTGTATTTTCTTTGATTTGCACTGAAGTTTGATGATACCCAACTTTAGCAACAACAGATTCATATGACACAAAATGTAGCCGTGGTTAACATGTAAATACAGTGTTGAGAGTCAACAATAGCTCTGAAGTGTGACACAAGATGGCGTGAATTAGAAGTCACATTTCACATCAGAGGGCATCAACATGATGAAATCTAATTTGAATATGAGTGGTGAAAAGTGAGAGATGAATCATGACTCGTCACATATCACATATCATGTCAGCAGAGTAAATACTGTGGTTGATCGCCAGAATGATACTGTGTGGGTTTGGATGGGGTGAAAAATACTACTCCCCTCCTCCCCTCTCTCACCCAAGGAGCGTTCATCAAGGCAGGGTTCATGCAGGGTGGGGGCTGGCCGTTGTGGGGTGACCCCTGTACTGCTGGTGGCCTGTTCTGGAGAAAGCAACAGGACCATGTAACCACTTTCTGGCCGAGAAATGAAGTACAGAAACAATCAGTCACGTCCAAGATTCCAAGCATTCAACCAGTTCACCCATACAGGAGCAAAATGGCAGCAGGAGGCTGAGAAGCTCAGAGGCACTGGCATATACAGTACTGTTGGGGTCTGACCATATGGCTTCAACATGTGCTGTGGACAAAGAGAATCAGGCCTTCACTTTTTCAAGCAAAGGTTTCATCCTGATTTGTAGTTCCCCCCCAAAAAAACTATGGTTCCTGAAGTCACCTGAATGCACCGCTGCAATCTCATTGGCCGAGAGCCAAGAGACCCCAGGACCCCTGTGGTTCAACCACTGTCCAACAAAACTAACTGCAGATCACACCTCCTTGCTTTTTCCCTTCGACCTCCGTCGAACAGGGAGCACACAACGCTCTCTTCACTCGGACCCCCGTCCAGGCCACAGAAGATCCAGCTTTCCCCGTCAGCGTGACGCTGGCCACGCAGGCCACGAGGAAGCGACGGCCTTCTCCCCTCCTCAAACCCTGACAAGGTCACGAGCCATTTCGCTGGACGAAACAGACAGTGCTCCACTTTGAGTAAGGCTCACTCAGCCCACGTAACGAATCCGCATCCGCATCCGCGATCCGTTCTCCGCTTTTTGCTTTTCTTTTTCTTTTGTGCACAAACCGGCACAGAGGAGCCCGACGAAGCCTCGCTCCTCTCGTGACCGACGATTCCCGGTAAGACGCGCAGACACGCCGTCTCATCCGAAGTTAACTGTCCTCTCTGCAGCGAGTACAGATCAGACCTGCGTTTGCTCCAGAGCCACGCCAACGGACCGAAACAGCTCCAGCAAAAGCTGTGCGACACACAGCGCCCGCTGCAAAGCCGCGCCGACCCGCAAGCTCCCTCTGCCCCCCTTCCTGACGAGGAAAACGGACAACTTCCCCACGAACACTTCAACGTTGCAACGAAGCATCGACAAGTAAGATTCTTGGTATCTGGGCATAGCTTAGCTTAAATTAACTTAAGTTTAATTCAGGCCATTCATTTATATGTTGATATTCCCGTGTTTTTGTGTGTTTAAGTGACTATTGCGCAATCCCTCGCGGATCAGAAAATCCGCTCTATGGTGCATTCCCGTATTCTGGTTTGTGTTAAGACACTGTCGCATTATACGGAGGTATTTACGCAATCATTACGGACCAGAGAAGTTCCGTTGCATTGTGTATTAACTGTTTGACTGTTGCTTTTGGGATTTATTTTGACTTATTTCATTTCGTTCTGTTTATTTCTCTCTTAATTAACTCGACTCTGTGAGTGAGCTGAGGTGCTTGGCTTATCACGGCATAAGTTACCGGCAGTTCAAAGACGACAGCGGTATACTTATGCGTGATAGAACCAGCAAACTCAGGCTCCCTACAACATCGCACGCCGAAGTGTGATGCACGTCGAGTTCTCGCTCCTTTTTCCTTTTCTTCCTCCTCTCACGTAACACGCATACACAGCTCCTATCTCTGCCCCTGGGGGAAACCCCGTTCAATCGATGGCCTCACAACACATGTGTGCATCGGCACACGTGATTACATACAGCAGTCTCATCACCATTTTGTCCGAGTCACTTGACTCCGCCATCTGCTGGTAGTTTAGCTGTAGTATCTTAAGGCCCCTCCCCTTTTGGCCAGAGTCAGTCGACGCCGCCATCTTTGTAGTCTTTAGCCGTAGCTTTAAGACTCCCCTTTATTTACACACACACACACACACACACACACAGACATACACCCTCATCCATTTTATTCATTTTAGGCATATAAAATTGTATGATAACGTTTGTTGGTTGCAATATTAATTGATTTGATCATTTATTATTTTGATTTAATAAACTCTGTTATACTTTAAGGAGCAGTCGTCTGTGATTATTTGTGCATATGTATTTGATAAACCTGTATGTAGTAGCCTGTGCTCGAACTTAAAACCTTCACTGTCACTGAATGTATAGTCATACGCAGACTATTGACATTATGAGTGACACTAATTATGAGACTTAGTTTTATCGTTTGGTTATTGGTCCCTGTTCGCAGGGTGGTGCCCCGTTGTTATTAATAATCATTAATAATTGTTACATACATCAATAATTCTATTGATGTCAAGAATTCAGTTTCTTAAATGCTGATAACCCAAACACGCTCCTTTACGTTCCCAACAGTACATATACAGTATATATGGCATATACAGTACTGTGGGTGTCAGCATTCTGTACAAACACAACAGATGTGGCTATAGGGTGACTACAAACTAAAACACACACACACACACAGGTAACCAATGGGAAGACAGAGCAACAATCACATCATCCCAGGTCACACAAGTTCAAGTCAAATGAAATGGTTGGCAAATAGATCTGTGATAAAGAGTGCACTTTAGCATGTCACAATTCTCAGCAACAAATAAAACAGATCCACTCTTTCTCTGTAGGAAGACAATTTAGAAACAGACATATTGCCATTTGGCATTACAGCAGCACTGCATCATACACCAACATGGTTCTATCACTTTAGGTGCCAGACTCACATCCTTAAATGTGAATTTGGAGAAGGCCCCTGGCATCAAGGCAAAATTTGACCAAATCAACGACAAAAGAGGAAGAGCATGCCTCTCAAAGTCAAGAGAATAACAGAACAGTATGCAGAAGATACAACAGAGTCCACTCAATTTTAACGCCCCAATGATCACAGTTATCTCTGATGATGCCGAAAGGAAGCAATATAAAAATGTGCATTCTAATGTTAGGAGGACGCACCTATGGCCGGTGATATATCAGCTTCCAGTGCGACTAAAAATAGAAATGCATTCTGTAAATGTGCAATAGCTGTAGTATCATGCATGCATTATCTACTGTATAATCCTGTAAGATGTAAGAGAAATAAAGGTGACAAAGGAACTTCCTTTTGTCTTCATTTTAAACAATAAAAAGCTTTAATTAAACGTGACCCTGCAAAGGCTAAAGTGAGTACAGTTAAAAGATGGACAGATGGATAAATGTGATGTACATGACTAGTCATGTGATCATGCCTAGGTTCTCTTGAGTGAGAAATTTACCACTGGAGGTAATTTTACCAGTTGTTGGGAACTAAAGGAGCGTGTTTGGGTTATCAGCATTTAAGAAACTTAATTCTTGACATCAATAGAATTATTGATGTATGTAACAATTATTAATGATTATTAATAAAAACGGGGCACCACCCTGCGAACAGGGACCAATAACCAAACGATAAAACTAAGTCTCATAATTAGTAGTCACTCATAATGTCAATAGTCTGCGTATGACTATACATTCAGTGACAGTGAAGGTTTTTAAGTTCGAGCACAGGCTACTACATACAGTCTTATCAAATACATATGCACAAGTAATCACAGACGACTGCTCCTTAAAGTATAACAGAGTTTATTAAATCAAAATAATAAATGATAAAATCAATTAATATTGCAACCAACAAACGTTATCATACAATTTTATATGCCTAAACTAAAGAATGAATAAAATGGGTGATGAGGGTGTATGTCTGTGTGTGTGTGTATGTGTGTGTGTCTGTGGGTGAAAAGGAAGGCGAGTCTTACAGCTACGCTAAAGACTACAAAGATGGCGGCGTCGAGTGACGCTGGCCAAAGGGGAGGGGCCTTAAGAACTACAGCTAAAAACTACAAAGATGGCGGAGTCGAGTGACTCGGACAAAATGGCAGTTAGGCTGCTGTATGTAATCACGTGTGCCTGGGCAGCACGTGTGTTGTGAGGCGATCGTTTCAACGGGGTTTTCCCCGGGGTAGAGCTAGGAGCTGTGTGTGTGCGTGTTACGTGAGAGGAGGAAAGAGAAAAAAGGTGGGGGCTCATGAATCAAACTTCTGCGTGCGGTCCGCGTTGTAATGAGCCTGAGTTTGCTGGTTCTATCATGCATACGTATACCGCTGTCGTCTTTGAACTGCCGGTAACATATGCCGTGATAAACCACGCACCTCAGTTCACTCACAGAGTTGATTTAATGAGGAGAGAGTACTACACGAAGTGTAATAAAACAAATGAAAAGAAATCAAATGAATCCCAAGCAAACAGTCATAGTTAATACACCAATACAGCGGAGCTTCTCTGCTCCGTAAAGAGTTGCGTGATATCTCAATATCACGCGACAGTAACTTAACCACACAAAAACACGGGAATATCAACATATAAATGAATGACCTGAATTAAACTTACGTTAATTTAAGCTAAGCTATGCCCAGATGCCAAGAACCTTACTTGTCGATGCTTCGTTGCAACGTTGAAGTGTTCGTGAGCAAAGCGGTCCGTTTTCCTCGTCGGGAAGGGGGACAGGGGGGGGCTGCTTGCAGCGCGGCTGGTAGCGGGCGCTGTGTGTCGCACGGCTTTTGCTGGTGCGGCTTCGGTCCGTTGGCGCAGCTCGCTCTGGAGCAAACGCAGACGTGGTCTATCCTCGCTGCAGGGAGGATGACCTAACTTCGGCTGAGACGACGTGGTCCGTAGGTCTTGCCGGGAATCCTCGGTCACGAGAGGAGCGAGGCTTCGTCGGGTTAGGGTTAGGGTTAGGGTTAGGGTTAGGTGTGACATTCCACCCAGAGGAGCTGGCTCTCATCAAAACTACAGGTCAGGATGAGACCTGTGCTTGACAAAGTGAAGGCCTGATTCTCTTTGTCCACAGCACATATTGAAGCCACTTGGTCAGACCCCAACACAGTGCAGGTAGGTAGTAGTTGGGCGTTTAACATGCATTGTTACAGAAACAGTTACTTTGCAGTTACACAGCCCCTACTGGACAATCTAGATATTACAAAAAATGGATTTGGGCAGAGGCAGGAAGAAGAGGAGCGAAGGGGCCATACTGGTTGGGTGAAAGTATCCACCAGGGTAAAATTTCCTGCTAGCAAACAAATCTGGCACCAGCTGACCAAAACACTGCCACATTGATGCAACTCTGTCAAGAAGAGAGTTAGAGCGTTCTATCATCTGGATACTGATTGATGTGTCAGGCACCTTGCGCCCCCTGCATAATCAGGTAGGCCACCACAGTGATGCTGTCCAACCATAACATGACGAGTTTGCTGATAACCGAGGTAAAAATGGAGCAGAGATTTCTTTAAAAAAAAGAAAATCAATAAAAACGTCAAACTGATCACTCAAGGTTTCCCTATTGGAATGTCATTTTCCAGGTTTACTTACTTTTGTCATTCACGTGGTTCAGGTTTGTATTTTTACCCCTATACGTGTACATCTATACGTCTACATCTCATGACTTTTAGAAAACCTTCTCTGGAAATATAAAAACATGTTAAGTGGGTTTAGAATTCCGATGGCTTCTCAGTTTGCTTGGAAGCCAACTGTCAAGTCTTGAATTTGACAGCTTACCTTACATACACACAGATCTTTCACATTCAATGAAAACAAAGAAATACTCATTGAAACATGTTGCAAAACATGCAAAAAAGTGAAGAGGAAAGAAATAAATCCCTCAGCTGCTCGACTAACAAAACCTTAAACACTACTTCTAATGTGGACACCTCCATTCAGTGCCTGTCTGGATGGATGAAGGAAATCAAAGGAGTGGGTCTTTGTGCTGCTGTTATTTTGGGGGGCTATTAGGACACAGGTAGCAGTGTTATTCAAGACACTGAATCTGATTTTCAATGCACTTTAATTGAGGCTTTCCAACAGGAGTAATCAGTGGATGGCAGGAGGCAGAGTGTTGCAAGATGTTAGAGCCGTGACAATGCAATCGTGTATTGTCACAGCAGGAAAGATGGGCTCTTCTTTTAGAAATGAATCCATCTCTGTTAAGAGTTCCTGCAGAAACACCTGCTACCAAGAAGAAAATAGTGTTTCCCCTGGTTTTGTGTTGCAGTGGTGCATAGGGACAACTTTAAACTGGGGTCTGTTTGTGTTTTTTGTGTAGATTAAGATGCTGCAGTACAAATTCACTTTTAGAAAATACCAGTGGTGTATAGTAACGAAGTAGAAATACTTCGTTACTGTACTTAAGTAGTTTTTTTGGGTATCTGTACTTTACTTCACTACTTATATTTCTGTTTACTTTTACTTTTACTTCACTACATTTTGCAAAGAAAACCGGTACTTTTACTCCGATACATTTCCCCTGAAACCTTCATTACTCGCTACAAAATCAAATCTATCTTTAGAAACAAAATGAATCATGAGAGCAGCGTCGGGGACTGTGGTGGAACACAGACTGCAAGCAAGCAGGTTTGGTGAATCAGTGGTCCTAGCAGCAAGTTAAATCATTGGTTAATCACGTTAATGCGCAATTGCAAACAAGTGCTCTCAAAGCCGCGGTGTTTTGATTCCCAGTGATGCCCAGGATGCTACATGCTATAAGCTAGCGGGCGACTACATGAGTAGAATTCCACTCTACGATGACTGATTTCATGATGGAAGCAGAAATGGAAGCACCTGCTACTCCCGCAATAAACGACGGTGGTGACGAAGACCAACACCAGTGGATCGCTAGCGAGTTAGTGAGCTGAGGAAGTGTTGACAATTGTGCAGCACTAGTTGGCTAACGTTAGCTGTAGCTATATACACGGATTGACAGGAGCCGCGAGAGCGCAGCATTAGGGAAATCCTTCGCAGCAGTGCGCAAGCTGTCTGTGACGCTGAACACACCTCTACCTGCCTCAGCGGCCTGTGAAAGGCTATTTAGCATCGCAGGACTAGTCTTCAGCCCAAGAAGAGCGAGACTGAATTCTCGCAATTTTGAAAACCAACTTATTTTGAAGATGAACAGGACATGTTTCAGTTTCAAGTAATGACTGGGTTGTTACTTTCGGTGCTGCTTTAGTATTGATCATGTTTTGATATTTGAGTCATGTTGTGGATGATCAGATGGAGTTATGATGGTAGCAGTCGCCCAATTGCAGATTCAGCTTGAGCAAAATCCTTTGTCTATTGTGTTCAAATCAGGCCCACAGGAGTTTACAAGGCAGGTGTCCTTTCTCACAACACTGACCTGATGCATCAAGTGGCTATTTTTTGCTGAACACAACATTATGCATTGGCCTCTACATCCTCTAGTCTAATGAGCAGACTTATAAACGCACTGTTACAACTCCTTCATAGTGTCATATTGCTTTTCGGAGAATTATGATGATAAGTTCATAGTAGATGCAAAAGTATACTTATGTACAATATGTTATGTTGAACATTGTTGCTCCTGAATGGATCACAGCCAACCCAATTATGTTCAACACAGCTCCATGTCCTTGGTCATGGTGCCACAGCACTGAAAAGAATAAACTTCATAATTCTCAAAATTCTGACCCTTTGCTTTTTTATTAACATCATTTACTTGTACTTTTACTTTCAATGAACAGGTTATGATGTTCATTTAATGTTCAGGTTGTGATATACATTTAATATCAGAAAATTACTTTTGATACTTAAGTACTTTTGTACTTAAGTACAATAAATATCAGATACTTTAAGACTTTTACTCAAGTAGTATTCTAAGAGGTGACTTTTTACTTTTACTTGAGTAGTTTTCCAGAAAGGTATCTTTACTTTTACTCAAGTATGGCTTTTGAGTACTTTATACACCACTGGAAAATACTGAGTATTTTGGAAGAAGTATAATTATTGATATTTACTAATAATTTAGGGGGAAAGTGGACAATGATGCACTCCTCTAGTCTCTCATTGTACATATATATTTATGTGCATTAAGACATTGTGTTGTTTGACTCGGACTTGAAGACTTTTACTCGGAAAAATCCAACAGTGGTGATTCTTAACCTCCTCCACACCCGCCCTATTTGTAGGCCTCTGCTCGAAAATAGCATACCCATACTAAAGTGACCACAGTTCTGTACTACAAGGTCTATTTTAATCATTTTTGAGGCGATAAGGATAAGGATGTTTATTGTCATCGTACGAACATACAACGAAATTTAGTTGGCGACTCATCAGTACAGCAGCAACATTTAAAAAGTGTATGAAAACATGAAGACAAGACAATTTAAAAACAAGACATTAAATAAATATATACAAGATAAAACAAGATAAAGCACAGGCATCAATGGCTCCAAAGTGAAAAATGTGCTTGGTTACAGTGTCGTGTTATTGACTATGTTTGTTTCAGAGCTGTCCGGTGGGAGGGGGGCGATGGAGGAAACCGCTGTGGGGAAGAAGCTGTTCCTCAGCCTGTTAGTCCGGGTTTTGATGGTCCTGTATCTCCTTCCTGATGGCAGTGGAACAAACAGAGAGTGACCCGGGTGAGTGGTGGCTGTGCAGATGTTTCTGGCCTTCTTCTGGCGACGGCCAGCATACACAGCATCCAGGTCAGGCAGGGTAACTCCCACAATCCTCTGTGCTGTTCTAACACCCGGGCCAGTTCCCTCCGGTTCTCTGCTGTGCAGCTGGCGTACCACACAGTAAAGCACTGACACATGATGCTTTCAATCACACTTCTGTAGAAGTTAACCAGAAGTGCAGGGGGCAGGCCAGCTTGTTTGAGCTTCCTCAGGAAGAAGAGCCTCTGCTGGGCTTTCTTCACCAGGTGTGATGTGTTCAGGGACCAAGTGAGGTCTTTAGTGATGTGGAGCCCCAGGAATTTGATGCTGTCCACCCTCTCCACCTCCTCCCCACTTATGTAGAGTGGAGAGGGGGTGGTCTTCCTGGATCTCCTGAAGTCCACTATGACTTCTTTGGTCTTGGTGGTGTTCAGGACCAGGTTGTTGTCCGAGCACCACTCAGCCAGATGTTGGACCTCCTGTCTGTAGTGTATCTCGTCGTTGTTGGAGATGAGTCCCAGCACAGTGGTGTCGTCAGCAAACTTCACCACTGTGTTGGAGGAATATGTGGCGGAGCAGTCCTGAGTGAAGAGGGTGAAGAGGGCCGGGCTGAGCACACAGCCCTGCGGTGCACCAGTGTTCAGGATGGTGGTTGTTGATGTCAGGTTCCCTATCCTGACATTCTGTGGTCTGTTAGAGAGAAAGTCCAGAATCCATGAACAGAGTGATGTTGAAAGTCCAAGGTTTTTGAGTTTATGCACCAGTTTATGGGGGATGATGGTGTTGAAGGCAAAGCTGAAGTTAATGAAGAGCATCCTGACGTATGTGTTAGGGTGCTCCAGGTGAGACACGGCCGTATGAAGAGTGATGGAGACCGCGTCCTCCGTAGACCTGTTTGCTCGGTACGCAAATTGGTTGCTATCCAGGTCTGCTGGGAGGACGTCCTTGATGTGCGATAGTATCATCCTCTCGAAGCACTTCATGATGACAGGGGTCAGGGGTCAGGGCGACTGGGCGGTAGTCGTTGAGGCAGGTGACTGCGGTCTTCTTCAGGACAGGGACAATGGTGGTGGCTTTGAGGCAGGTGGGGACTGCACCTTGTTGCAGGGAGAGGTTGAAGATGTTAGTGAAAACCTCTGCTAGCTGGTCGGCACAGGTCTTCAGTGTGCGGCCCGACACTTTGTCCGGTCCCGCTGCCTTGGTGATGTGGATCCTCCTCAGAGCGGACCTCACCTGGTGGTGCTGGAGGAAGAGTGTCTGCTCCTCCTTGGGCTGGGTCTTCTCAGCTGTTGCTCCGCTGTGCTGTCTGTCAAAGCGGGCAAAGAAGCGGTTCAGGGTGTCGGGGAGTTCACTGTCCTGACTGATCTGTGTGGTGCTGCTCTATAATCAGATCACAACACTGGTGAGATTGTTCAGTGGGTAATATTGTGTATATGTTGCTGGTTAATATAGTAAATGAAGGCATTACACAGCTCAAATTGAAAATATTCAGGTTAACCTGAAAAAAAGCACTTTTATTGATATTGTGTTGTTGAAATACTGCAGCAGCTCCCTAAAAACTCTCCCAAATCATTGCACAACCGATCAGTAGTTGCTGAATAAAGGTTGAAGTGGGATAAAGTGAAGAATAAGAGGCTTTAGTACAGAGAGGTCACGCGAGGTCATCATTTTCGAACCAGCTGTTGCAGCTCTTACATTGTACTTTTATATACTATATAACTATATATTTCACTTTTTTTTATCACTCATATTATTCAATACATCCAAATACAGCTGTTAGGAATCATTTTGAGATTCCTAACATCATCAGAGTATGATTCTGCCTGTCATCCATAGGATTTTCTCAGTCCATGTGTGTGTATTGGGCTCCAGGTCAGCCTATGATTGGTCGATCTCAGAGTTTGAGCCCACATTCGACGCGTCAGAGTCTCAGGCAGGCGGGTGTAGAATTTGGTGTTGATTGACATAACTTTCAATGAATAACGTTGCAAGAAGTGTTATCCCCGAGCGTAAAATTATATTGGCCGAAAGTCTGACCCCTGGCCCGAGGTGGGTTGACCCCCCTTCCACAGGAAACGCTCGGAAGTAAACAGGATGCAGTTGGCGGCCATGACGGTACCGCAAAAACGGAATATTTTCGATGTTTTTGTTCTTATATTTCATAAAACGTCACAAAAAACCAAGGATTTTTTCGGCTGAAGACCAGCGCCATGGTACACTTGACCACTCACAGCTTTCTACTGGTTCAACGGAGCGAAAAAACGAAGGTATTTATGATTTCTGTGTCGCAAGCTAATGCTAATCGATGTTCGGATTAGCCCGCTAGCTGCGCGCTACGTGGTGCAAATATGGATATAAAGCACACATAACGCAGATTTTTGGCCGGAATTTCGTACTTTTATCACACGTTTTCTAGATGCTTATATTAGTCGTCAATAGTTGTGTTTGGAGTGTGTAAGAAGTGACTTAGATCAGTGATTCTTAACCATAGGGCCGCGGCCCATGATAGGGCCGCGGCCCATGATTGGGCCGCGAGCGCCACCTAGAGGGCCGCGAAAAACTTTCAGTTTTGCACCTGTGGGCCGCGGGACCGCATAGGTTATCAATTGAAGACACCAGAGATATCACTGTTATCCATGAGACGCTCAGTTACAATACAGCTTCTCACCACCTGGTGGCGGTAATGCGTCAGTCAGTTGTTTAACAAGCTGCAATAAGCAGAAGAAGACACTCAGCTAGCCGCTAGCCTGTAGCGAAAGTTATGGATAAGTTATTAAAAAGAAAAAATGAAGACGACAGTGGTGCCATACCCCCCCCAAAAGTCTAAATGTGTGTGCAAGTACAACCCTGACTTTCTTAAGTACGGCTTTGTGGACGGAGGCAACGAGGCAGAGCCGAGTGCTCAGTGTGTGGAATGTGGGCTAATGCTATCAAACGAAGCACGGAAGCCTTCAAAAATAAAGCGACACGTAGCGACGAAACATCCAACGCTCGTGGGAAAGCCTGTTGGGCTTCTTGTTGTGTATGCATGTTTACATACACATGATAATAAATGTCTTTGTGATCATCACATTCTATCATCTCATTTATTTAACAAGGGTTTTGCCTGTTCAACACCGGCATCCTCGATCCCCTCCCCTTCCGTTCCTACGGCTTGTTTGCGCAAATACGTCACAAAACATGTCCGTATGTGGTATCCCAGCATGCCCAAAATCCTCATCTTTGCAAAGAAATCATCGATTTTCTTTAATTTCTTATGGTTTCTCCACAAAAGGAGCCCACACACACTGTCCAAAGTCGCCATAACCGCTGTAAGTCGTATCTTGCAGCATTTCGACGGAAAAAGACACATTACAGACCCGACAACGTGCTAGCGGATGTTACCATGGAGCTACTGCCTTCAGAAAACGCTAGTACTTATAGTACAAACCTTATCCTCCTCTTCCATAAACCGTCAACCAACGTTTGCGTAACTGAGCTATTCTCATTCTCGTTCGTGCGCTCGGTCGCAGCCATTAAGCACAGCAAGTCCGCTACTCACACACACCATGTCTTCGACCATATATACAGAGTTTTTGCAATTTGCAAAGGCTAATAATAAAAGGAAAATAATATAATATCAAATTATAAAAGGAGAAACACCTTTAGTGTGTCAGAATATCATGTGGTTACCATGTGTCCATTTGGGTCTCCAAATATCCTTTTAGAGCTCCGCCTGGATCTCTTCATGAAGAAACTCTGTAGACTGGTCATACTTTGTCCAATCTTCTTCAAATTTGAGGCAGTTGTTCACTGATAGTGTAGTTACAGCCCTATACTGTCCTTTACCTGTACAGATACAGCCACCGGCAGTTATTTATACTGAAAGATACTTTTTTATTTTATGCAGACAAAAATCTTAAATTTGTACTGACTCCAAAGGCCCACTGCTCTGTTTCTGTATGACCTACAGGTTGTCTGACACTTTTGATGCATATAGTCAGAGTGGGCCCCGGGACACTTTGTACTTGAAAAGTTGGGCCCCGAGGTCAAAAAGGTTAAGAACCCCTGACTTAGATGATAGTGTTGCCCATACGTTACTGTTTAATCCGGTAAAAGAAATTTACAAATCCACAATATTTAGCAAACAATACATTTTTTCGTACAACATTTTCAGGGGGGCGAGGACGCCGGCGTCCTCGCGGTGTGGATGACGTTTTTAACCCAATACTGGTCCGTGCAGTGTTCTGCACGGACCAGTCTGACCAGATACCAAGACTAAGAGTTGACAGACATGTTAGTTCTGTAAGACTGCAGTTAGGCGAAGTGGTGTTTTGAGCTATATACTAGTGCTGGGCAGACACTCACATGTTAGTGCACCTATATGCTTAAATCCACGGTAAACACATTCAAACGGCACAGATCGGGAGCGAGCGAAGGAGAAAGTTAGCGGAAAGATTAACACAAGACAACATCCGGTTTCTTCAGACGAACATCCGGTTTTCAGAATAAGATGCCAACAAAGTATGAATTATATTCACATTAAGTATAAAACATGCTACCTGCATCTCGTGAGTTAAAGGGAAAATATACATATGATGTAAGAATGATATAATATTAGAAATATGATCGCTACTGTGTAAAGGGAATACTGCTGTTAAAAAGCACCTGATGTGTTTAAAGTGTTTGTAAACCAAATGTTATTGCCCTTTTGTTCATATAGCAGTACTTTTAAAATAAAAGTGTGCAATACACTACTTTTGAATTTATGGAAACTTTGCCATAACAATGCGATTAAATATTAAGGACATAAAAACCTGGCTGACCTGCAACTTCCTGATGTTAAACTCAGACAAAACTGAAGTTATTCTACTAGGCCCAGAACACCTCCAACATCAGTTCTCTAATGATATAGTTTCTCTAGACGGCATTGCGCTGGCATCCAGCAGCACCGTCAAGAATCTCAGAGTTACCTTTGATCAGGATTTGTCTTTTAACTCCCAGATAAAACTGGGATTTCTAGGACTGCATTTTTCACCTACGTAACAAAAATCAGGCACATCCTGTCTCAAAGCGATGCAGAACAATGAGTTCATGCATTTGTTACTTTTAGATTTGATTACTGCAATTCATTATTATCAGGCTGCTCTAATAAGTCTCTTAAATCTCTCCAGCTGATTCAGCAATGCTGCAGCTCGTGTACTAACAAAAACAAAGAAAAGAGATCATATTACTCCTGTATTAGCTTCTCACCACTGACAGAAATCAGAATCCTTCTCCTCACCTACAAAGGCCAGGTACCATCATATCTTAAGGAGCTGTAAGAAGATTGTAGAAAAGAATGAAAGCATAAAAGTATACCATTTTATTATACCATTCCAGCATAGAATCTGGACTAAACTTCTTTAATAAGATGACTAGGCTTAAAGGTCTTACCAGTGGTGGGCCGTACATTTTATACCTGGGCCTTCACTGCTGTCCTGCAGCTGAAACACAGGTACGTTTGACATGCTAAAATGTAATGGACTAAAGTTAAAGCACAATACGTGGGGCATAAATACATTCCAATAACCAGTTTAAGAAGTAGCAAATCAGTAAATGAAAGCTAAATGATTGTCGCAAAGGGGCTCTTCATTCACCACCAGGACCAGACAATAGAATTGGGGAAGAACAAGGGTGGAGGTGTCTGCTTCATGATCGACAACCACTGATGCTCAAATGTGGAGATCATTTCTACAGCCTGTTCTCCGAACCTAGAGCACGTTATGATGAGATGCCATCCTCATTACTCCAAGGGAGTTAACATTGGTTGTTCATTCCCCCACACACTGACTGCAACCAAGCACTGGACGAACTTATGGAGTTATCCACACGACCGACACCTAATAGCTGGTGGCTGCTTTTATTTTGGCCAGGGATCTCAACAATGCCAAGCCGAGAAAAGTCTTGCCAAGATATCACTTTATGCGCTGTGGTAACAAGCTCGACAAAGTCTACATTCCAGGAAGGATATAAGGCCCTGCCTGGTCCCCCCCTTTAGTAAATTAGCTCACGCCTCAGTTGTACTTGCCTACCTATAGGGCCAATAGTATAGGCTGCGGTCTTGGACTTTTCGCTACATCATTGCTTTAGAGTGGTATGTGATCCAGGACAACAACGTTAACACATATAAGCATGCAGTCATTGGCTCATCTGCAATTGCGTTGACGACATTGTAGACGACGAAATAAACATTACCAAATCAGAAGCCCTGGGTTAACAGGGAAGTCCGAGCCACATTTAAAGAACATTTAGCATACAACTAAAGCACTTTGGGAGAATACAATAACATATGGTCTGGACTAAGAACTATCACAGACTACAAAAGGAAACTACAGGATCTACATCTCCCAAATGAACTGAACACCTCTCTGTGCATTGAGAGTTACGACTGAGGACCGCTGCCGGGTCCTCAATGTGTGTGTAGATTAACTGGTGGATGTCTTAACAGGCATTTTCAATCTTTCACTGCTTCAGTCTGTAGTACCCAAGTTTCAAAAGGACCATCATTGCCCCTGTCCCCAAAAAGACTCAAGCCCGCTACCCAAACCACTGCCCAGTAGGGGTGGGGGAAAAAAATCTATACAGCATAGTATCACGATATTTTGCGTGGCGATATTGTATCGATACATGGACGCAAAGTATCAATCTTTTATCATATAAACTATTTAAAAAAAAAGATTTTTTAAATTTTTTTTGGAGAAAAATCAAATCAATTACTTTTTCAGTCCACTAGATGGTGCTGAGTTGTTTTCTGGTGAGGTCAGCAAAGGTCCCGGGTCAGCATGATTGGTAGGAAGTTGGTCAAAACAAAGAGAGGCATCTGGCCTCACAACGGGGTTAAACCTGCCAACAGTAGCCAGGCTCATGGGGAGAGTGCAGCGCATAACTGTCTCTCTGCCCTTGATGTGTTATATAACTCTTATATCCTACTTATATAAGTTATAGTTCATATACTGAGTCCACACGTTTGCATTTAGTTAAGTTGGACTATGTAGTAATGTAGTAAACAGTTCAGTTTGTCAGGGTCATGCAACATTTATGACATTGTTGGTCAGTCTGTCTGCTTGACAATCATATTTTGCTGCAATAAAAATGATTGAAGTGAGACGAACAGACTGAAAACTCACTCACTCACAAAACTATATATGAGACATATGATTGTGTACTGAGGAGAGTGATAACAGGACCATATGGGTTATCTCTGCCTTTGCTTTGATAAGAGGAAGTAACAAAATGGGGGTTGCACTTTGACCAGAGAATGTTTAGGTGTGAAGATTCCCAGGGACAATCAAAGGTAACAAAGACACATGTCTTTGTGTGACAAGGCTCAGAAGAGGAAGGGGATGACTGGAGGGGTCAATGGGGAGCTTGAAACTGCTGATCAATTGTTGTAATGTAAATACCTGATGTTCCCCCCTACTGCTGAGTGCTGAGATGTTAAAGAGCAGGAGACAAACTGAATTGGGGCAAGGGATGGCTATTTACCTTCTTCTTACCAGAGTCTTGAGTTATGTCGGCGGTTATGTCGGCGTGGTATACAGTCCACCCGTCAAGTGCAATAGCCTAAGTCTTACTTCACTCATTTTATTTCCCAGTGACTAGGCATAGCCAGAAGCAGGCCTGGTAGTGTCAGGATCCAGGATCCCTGTCTGACCCGTTGTGTGTTACCTCCGTTTCCCCTGATCTCCTCTCCTCATGTGTTCTGTCATTCCCCTGTTTGTTATTGTGTGCCATGTGCTCTGTGTTTTTCCTCTGTCTCCAGACACCTCCCATGGCCTCAACCCTGATTAGTACACGGCTGCGGACACTCCAGCCAAATACCTCCTGCAGGCTGACACACCAGACTCAGATCCCACTAACCATTCCCCTGGCACTCTATCAACTCTGGTCCTGCAGTCTGGGGTTGTCAGTTCGTAACGTCTTTCACCCGCTTCAACCCCGTATCATCTTCTGCCTCGAGCGCCTGCCTCCAGTGTCCTCCGGTGTGTTAATGGTCTTTGCACCATCGATCTGCCTGCCCTCCGGTGTCGAGCCACGACTCACACCGTCGATCTGCCTGCCCTCCGGTGTCGGACCACGGGCTCCACACCTTCCTGTCCTCATTACTCTGGCAAATGAAATCAGTTTTACCAGATTCTGTCTCCTGTGGTCTTGCTATTGGGTACTAACCGTGAACTCCCGTGACAGGTAGTGGACTAGCCCTGGCTTAGCTTTGCTCTTATCCCGACTATTCTCTCTCCTTTTCTGGGGTGGTCACATGGCTTCCGGTGGCATTTGGGCCAGCTGGTCTAACTGGATGGTCAAAAGATTTCGTGGACTGTGATAGTCTCAAAATCTGCTGCACTTTCCAATGTTGAGTTATTTTTTGTCGTAAATGGAGCAACGTTCATGGGAGCTACTGGACGCCCCATCTACATGCGCTACAGTGACTATGGTAACATGAAGCTCAGAGACCTGAGACTCAACACTGCCCACTTTGACTGGATCCTGAACTTCCTGACGGGCAGACCCCAGGCTGTGCAGATGAGCACTACCACATCCTCCACCCAGACTCTAAACACCGGTGACCCTCAAAGCTGCATGTTAAATCCTCTCTTGCACCTCGTTGCTCAAACACGACTGCCTGGATACACACAACTCCATCAAAAAGTTTGCTGACGACACGGCTGTCATTGGCCTGATTACCAATTACCAATTACTCAATTCTAGCAAATCATAGGATCTGATGTGGACGACAGGAAACAATAAAGAGTAGGACATGCCCCATCATCCTCATCACTGAGACAACGGTAGAGAGAGTCAACAGCTTCAGGTTCTGCGGGGTTCATATCAGCAAGGAACTGACCTTGACTCACCACACTGACACAATAACAAGACAGTGAGAAAAACGGTATGTTCCTTCTCTACTGGCTGAGTCCTGGAAACTTCTACAGGTTCATTATTGAAAGTATCCTGACCGGCTGCATCATTGCCTGGTGTGGCAGTTGCGCTGCCATCAACCATAAGTGTCACGCCCGTGGGGCAGATCGGAGACTCAAGTGCAGCCACAGACACTGGAGACGAGTTTAAACTTAAAGTTCTCTACTTAAAAAGTCACAAACAAACTCAAAGCGACTCCAACAGGGAGCGGGCAAAAATCCAAACAGAATACAAAAAATACAAAGTCACAAAAAGGCATAGAAACAAACCAGGAGCAAACGCTGGAGCATCGCGCAAACACGAGGGAGACACAAGACTGGAACAGACAGGGGAACGGACAAGGACGATCTGACAACCAGAACAGGGAAAGCAGGGGAGTATATATGTGTGGGGTGATGAGAAGATTGAAGGCAGCTGGGTGGACTGGGCAGGTGGGTAGGATGAGTGTAATCAGAGGAAACACACACACAGACACTGAGACACAGGAACAAAGGGGGCAAAGCCTAAACCGTGACAATAAGGCTCTACAGAGGGTGGTGGAAACGGCCCAGCAGATCACCAGGGCAGAGCTGCTATCGATGGAAGACCTCTACACCTAGCGGTGAGGGAAGAAGGCCAACAGGGTCATCAGAGACTCCAATCACCCCAGCCACAGATTGTTCTGCATGCTGCCATCCAGCAGTATCTGGTCCCGCACCACCAGGCTCAGTGACAGTTTCATTTATTTTCTAATAACTACAACCCCATTATTTTAGCTGCAGAACTATTTTCTGTTTTAGATTCTTGCTATATATTTATTCTGCTGTGCAGTACAAGTAACTTCTGTTAATGGGTAAAGAAAAGGACCTTTTGGTCTGGATGTACTTTTGCAGGGCTTGAAATACCATGTGCATAAACAAGGTATGAAAACTTTGAGCTGTGCATGTAATTCTCAGCTCTATTTGCACTAGTGTACTATAACTTGGTACATATGTTGTGCAGCGCTGCTAACGCTCCCGCATTGACTGTGAGACTCACACAGCTGGAACTTTTCTCACTCTCACGACACACATCCATCTTCTCATGCAATGAAAAATAAATGTATAACTGTTAACGTTGCAGCGCGAAAAGAAGACACTGACAGCGCACAAAGAGACAAGACAGAGCAGCACAGCAGCAGTGTGCTTTTGGCACGGTACCTGAACATATAGCGGCCAAAAAGACAAAAATAATACTTACCTTACAGTAACAATTTATTACACATCATATATGTCTTGTTGAATATGTGAAATCTTCCTATGGCCATATAAAACACTCTACAGGCTCAAATTATATTGTTACACTTTAAAATTCTACTCATTCTTAAAGTCTCATGAATTAAATAAATGTTTTCCATTACGTGGTTCCAAAGCTATTTGACAAATCTGTTTTTGATCAAATTTAAAGACAGGACACATTGATTATTTCCTCATATTTGAACTGTCATAAAAAAAGAAAATGTTGCAGTGGTTATTATTACATTTCTAATAGATGCACCAAATGGTGCAGTAAATCTTAAAAGCCCATTTTGTGCCCTGGAGTAGATGCCGCCAGTGTCCCAAAAGTACATGCTCAATAAAGTAGGCAGCATATGTCGAAAGCACACTTATTTTAATTGTTTTACTAAAATGATTTACCACCAGTACAAACCAAGAGTACATCACAGAGCAAGAGTGCATCATACTGCCTCCCCCAAGCTACTTTAGCAAGTAGTTTGTTGTAGGCTACAACAGCAAAACTAAGTCATGGCACTGAGGCATGATGAGTTCCAAATGAACGTAGTGGAGCACATAGAACGGATTTATACTTTAACGGTGCGTGACTAATGCTCCAGGTAGAGAGAGAGAGAGAGAGGTGGAGGAGGAGGGCATCTGACCTCTGGATGAAGCCTTAAATGTGTTTGTTAAACTAAGCAGAAGCAGAGAGAGGGCAATAATGATATTTATCAGAGCAATGCAAAGGGCTGTTCTAAACTCTGAAAGGTTTGATGAAGAATACACATTGGGGCCAGACTTCCTAACCAAATGACGCCTCGGTGCTACTTCAGGCCCCTGCTGTGTCGACCCCTTGATCGACCAAATGCCAACTGTGTGCCCTTCCTGCGGCTCTGAATGTGAATAACCCCCTCCCTGCCCTTTGTCATCGACTTCCCTTCCCTCTGTATCCTAGTATTGACATACAGTCGAACCACTGCTCTGGCTCCCTGTATAAAATGCTTCTTTCTTCATTTGTTCGGGGTCAACCCACCGGTCACCAGAGGTCACCAGTTTGCCGGCATGCTCTCATGAACTCACAACACCACAGCAACTTCTGAAGTGGACTTGAATGATTTCTTCAACAGGTTCCACACAAAATTCATCCAAAGCAGCAGTTATTGTAAACTGTTTTGAAAAGGGCAGGCAAAAGATACGGGGCCGGTGATTGAATGAACCATCAGTTCATCAAACTCTCGGCACATCTTTCTCCAGAGAAAACATGTTTTCCATCAACAAAAGCCTTCAGTGTCATGCTTTGCTCTTCTATCAATGAAGGAATACTGTCCAGTTGTGACAGAGCTGATGCTTTTGCAGCACCTTTACTAACCTCTTTGGGAGTCGCCATTGTTGTTTCGAACAAACACTTGTCTTTCTGCATGGTCTCACACACACCTAAGCCACACAAACGCATTACTTGAAGCTTGGCAAGATGGATTTTGGTGCGATATGTGATGCTGCGATTCACACATGATCTTGTGACGTTGCAAGAATCCAGCTGTTGTGCAAAGTAAATCAAAAGACACAATAATGAGATGGAATTCTCCTTTTTCATTTCAGATTAAAGTGTAGTCTGGAATACAGAAAAGGAAGCGAGGGGTTGAAGGAGATCATTTAATCATGTTTTGATACGTTTGTGTCGAAATCTATACAAATAGAAAATAATGGTATAAAAAGGTTTTTGTTAGCTCGGCAACAACACATGCATTATAAGTAATACATTAGTGTATGATGCATATCATTATTAGTAACATGTATTTTGATGTGCAGCTCGAGGAAATGTCACATTAGTCACACTTCACAGAAAATTCACAGAAATTCACAGAAAATTATGTTTCATTCATCATGTCAAGTTGCTAATTTTGCACTTCTTGGCGATCAATATAATTAACCAATTCCTTTTCTTGATGAAGTCAGCACACCATAAACACTGCACACTCTCCTCCTGTAGTGCAAAGCCTCTCAACGTTGGGGTTTGTAGAAGGCTGGTCGGGCTGAGCTGTGTGCAGAGCATCACTGCTCACGTGTGGTGCTGTCATGCTCCACTGAGAGGATCCCTTCTCTATGATGTTCACTACAGCAGAATCCAGATGAGATGGAAATGTGGGTTGGCATGGCCAAGGGCCGATTCAGAGCCTCTGTGCAGATTTAGTGTGGAATCTCCCAGCCATTGTGTGCACTGACCTCTTTCTGTGGCTTTATATATCTACAGTTCGACTCTCTTCCCCCATTCTCTGCTACAGTCCTAATTCCTCCGGACAGTAGGAGGGAGAGCTGAGCTGTGGGAAAAAGAAAAGCCCCTGCCCTCTGCTTTTCTCTCTTTTATAGTCAAACACACACATCTGTTGTCATCTAATGTTTGTTTTTAGCTTCAGGGTGTCAAACTCTTTTCAGGTGAGTAATGGATTTTGTACTCACTGACTGTCTGGGTGTTTTTCCAGTGATTGTTATTCATGGGATTACATGGAATAGTTCTATAGTCTGGGAATTAGATTCACTGTAGTTGATGCCTTTTGATTCTTGATACGTTTTCATCTCGGTATGTGTTCTAAATCATATTATAGGCACTGTACAAGAGAGATTTTGCATATGTAAATTCTATAAAAGCCTGTACGTGATGATAAGGGCTGGAAGAGGAAATGTCATCTCAGTGGCATCAGAGCAATATTCAACTCCAGTGACATGAAAGCAGATCTCAGAACAGTTAAAGAAGGAAACAGTGATCACAGCAAGAAATATATTAACACCTACTTTTAAACTGACTGATGCAGAGAAACACGTCCATTCATTTCAAAACCAGTGGATGTAAGTAGAGGGCACAGAAAAGATGGGGAGAGACAACAGACCTCAGTGCACAGCTTGACTGTTGAAGCTGTATCAGTCAGGAGAATCTGTGCACATATTTGAAGTGATTACGAGGAACATTTGAATAATTGTCACGTCCGTGAAGCTGTGCTGAGAAACCAGTTAGAAAGACCTAAGAGCTGAAAGTGATTCACAGTAAGAGCCATGAATAACTCACTGAAGCTAAATGACTTCTGTTTCCCATTAATTCTGTTGACTGCACTGTTCCCCTGCCACATACTAACCCGCCTGTCACTTCAGAGGCAGCCACTCCCTCCTGCCCTGCAATGACTCCTTTCCTGCCACGTCACCTGACCTCCCCGCTCCCCCACTCAGCTGCTTCCCTTTCCCCTCATCATACCGGCCCATCACCATTCATTCCCTGCCAGATTGTCTACTTTTCTTCCACCTTCACCTTTTACTGCCTGAGTCTTGGATTGCTGATCCTGAGCCCCGCCCCTTCTCAGATATGTTTGGCTGTTATTTGACTCCAGAAAACATGAACTTTTATCCTAACCTGTCTTTTTCAGTCTTTCCTGTTTTCTGAGACATGTCAGTGTGGCATACACGTAGGAGTCATTGTACCTGCTTCTCAAAGTTTGGTAATTAAAAGAAAACTAAAATATTCTCTTTGTCCCCATAATGCTATACTGACTACCAATCCAATAGGGATGCAGCATACTGACTGGTCCAATATGACTGGATCATGTTTTGGTGTCAATGGGCCAATCTGGTATCTGATATCATATCTGATACCTTTATACTTATGTATTAATCTGTGACATTTTGCATTCCAAAGTCATGACTCATACTTACGTTTAGCCTGGTGTTGCATTACACGTAAAGAATGATCCCCGTCTGTCCGACATAGTGAGTCACACAGCTCATTTATCTGATTGGTACTCGGGTTTGATACCCAATGAAATGATAGTCAATGAATTGAATAAATGGAAGAATCCAATACCAGTGCTCGTTTGTCCCCTATATGTATGTAATGTCATCCGTAACACTCACTGTGTGGAATCAATGTAATGTGTCAGTTCTTACGTTTAAAAAAAGCCATTCGACTGTTTGTACAAATGTCATCACTGATGTGCAACATCGGTCTCATAACAGCAGAAGCACTGGCATGCTCAACTTGTCTGCCACTCTTCCAGCGGCAGGGTTTCTGGTGTCGTATAGTGATACAGACCTGACAAAGTAAAGAAAAGGCTTTCCTCAGCGTTATTAAATGCACCTACATCTCCTCACCAAACCACTACACTTGTGTCAATGTGCATCATGTGATGAGGACGTAAAGAGCAAGGAGAAGGACAAGAAGAAGGACAAGAAGGAGAAGAAGAAAAAGAAAGACAAGGTGATAATGACAAGTGAAGGTGACAAGAGATAATGTCAGTTCATGTTTACTCAGCTATTCTTCTTAACATGTTATGGAATGTATCTCATCTCAAATTTGATAAAAAGTACTGAACATCAAGTTCATCAATGTTTGGCAACATTATCTTACCACACAGTCATTATCAACACTTCTGGCTCCACAGGTAGGAAGTAGCAGTGCAGCATGCAGGCAATAGTGTACGATCAGCAGTAGCTCAATGCACAAACAAACCCAAACCCTCAACCCTTCAACCCAGGGAAAGACTGAAATATCTGGAGTTCACGTTGTTGGGAACGTAGAGGAGCGTGTTTGGGTTATCAGCATTTAAGAAACTGAATTCTTGACATCAATATAATTATTAATGTATGTAACAATTATTAATGATTATTAATAGCAACGGGGCACCACCCTGTAAACAGGGACTAATAACCAAACGATAAACTAAGTCTCATAATTAGTGGCCACTCGTAATGTCAATAGTCGGGTGCGACTACACATTCGAAGTGACAGTGAAGGGTTAAGTTCGTACACGGACTACTACATCCAGATCTTATTACACAAATATGCACAAGTAATCACAAACGACTGCTCTTTAAAATATAACAGAATTTATTCAATCGAAATAATAAGTGATCAGATCAATTAATATCACAACCAACAACGCTATCATACAATTTTATGTGCCTAATATCTAAACAAATGAATAAAATGGGTGAGGATGTATGTGTGTGTGTGTGTGTGTGTGTGTGAAAAGGAAGGGGGGTCTTGAAACTACAGTCGAAAACTACAAAGATGGCGTCGTCGAGTGACGCAGACAAAAAAGGGAGGGGGAGGCTGTGTGTAGTCACGTGTGTAAAAGGGGAGGGGCCTTATAGAACTACAGCTAAAACCTACAACCAGATGGCGGAGTCGAGTGACTTAGACAAAATGGCGGAGGGGGGGGGGGGGGGGTCAGCTATGTGTGATCACATGTGTCGGCGCACACATGTGTTGGAACAATAGGTGACAGTTTTCACCCAGAATCCGGAGCTCTATGTGTGTGCAAGTTACGGAAACCAAGAGGAATAAAAGGGCAGAGAGAGGAATCAGAGTTTCTGTGTGCGATGTCGCGTCGTAGTGAAAATGAGGATCGCCGATCGTATCTCACACAAGTTGCCGTTGTCGCGTCGCGAACTGACGACACTTATGCCCGATAGCCGCGCTTCCACACTTTACTCACAGAATCGATTCAAGGAAATAGAGCAAGAACAAAATGAAATCAAATAGTCCCAAAAGCAAACAGTCAAACAGGAAGCGCACAATACGACGGGCCCTCTGAGGTCCGTCGACGATTGCGCAATCTCTCAGCAAAACGAAAACAAAGTATGTATATACTTGGCAAGTATGTTGGCGGCGCGAGCAGTCGCAGCGGCCCCTCGCGGTCCCGAAAAAACAGTGTTAGAACCAAGCGTGAGGTGAGGGACTGCTGTGTTTACGTGTTCACGGAAACATGGCTCCACAACAACATCCCGGACTCCGCTATCCAACTGGACAAGCTAACATGCTACCGAGCAGACAGAGACATAGTTAGCGTGGGTAAGTCCCGCGGCGGCGGTGTGTGTGTTTACATCAGTGATGCTTGGTGTCGAGACGCTACTGTTGTTAACCAACACTGTTCCCCGCTGGTGGAGTTTATGGTTTTAAAGTGCCGTCCTTTTTACCTGCCGAGGGAGTTTTCAGCCATTCTACTGGTGGCTGTTTATATACCTCCGAGCCCAAACAACAAGGACAGAGAGGAGGCACTCAGTGAACTTTACAGAGCCATCAGTGAGCAACAGACAGCACACCCAGACGGCCTTCTCATCGCTGCTGGAGACTTCAACCATGCTAACCTAAAAACTGTTCTGCCTAAAATATACCAGCATGTTGATTTTCCAACCAGGGAAAACAACAAATTAGACCTAGTCTACACATCGATCAAGGGAGCGTACAAGGCGTCCCCCCTCCCCCACATTGGCCTCTCCGACCACCTCACTGTCTTGCTGAAACCGGCCTACAGAGCAAGGGTAAAGGTTACCAAACCGGTTTCAAAACAGGTACGGGTGTGGCCAGAGGACAGTACTGCTGCACTTCAGGACTGCTTTGGTACTACAGACTGGGACATGTTCAAGCAGGCAGCCACCTACAACCATCACATTAACATTCAAGAATACACAGAGACAGTCACAGGTTACATCACCAAGTGCATTGATGATGTAACTACCACCAGAGCCATCACCATCCGAGCCAACCAGAAGCCATGGCTGACAGGGGAGGTCCGCACACTGCTCAAGGCTCGCGACACCGCCTTCAGAGCTGGAGACCCAGCTGGGCTGAGAGCAGCCAGGGCTGACCTGTGCCGTGGCATCAGGAAAGCTAAACGACTGTACACCAGGAAAATCACAGGACATTTCAAAGACAGCAGGGACTCACGGAGCCTGTGGCAGGGCATTAGGACCATAACGGACTACAAACTACCGCCACAGACCTGTGACAGTCACACCTCCCTGCTTAACAACCTCAATGGCTTCTTTGCACGCTTCGAAGCACAGAACAACACACCTGCGCAGAAAACCACCCCCCCCACCGACGACCAGGCTCTGTGCCTGTCCCCAGCCAGTGTGAGGAGCACACTGCTGAGGATTAATACCCGCAAGGCTGCGGGACCTGACAACATTCCTGGTCGTGTGCTGAGGGACTGCGCAGAGGAGCTCACGGATGTCCTCACCGACATCTTTAACACCTCCCTGAGCCAGGCTGTTGTTCCCACGTGCTTCAAGGAAACCACCATCATTCCTGTGCCGAAGAAGTCATCTCCAGTCTGCTTCAACGACTACCGCCCCGTCGCATTGACTTCTACCATCATGAAGTGCTTCGAAAGGCTGGTCATGAAGCAGATCAAATCCACCCTTCCTCCCTCCCTGGACCCGTTTCAGTTTGCTTACCGAACTAAACGGTCCACAGAGGATGCAATCACCTCCGCTCTACACCCAGCCCTCACACACCTGGACACTAAGAACTCCTACGTCAGAATGCTGTTCATAGATTTCAGCTCAGCATTCAATACAATCATCCCCCAGCAGCTTGTGTGTAAACTTACAGACCTGGGCCTCAGCCCCTCTCTCTGCAACTGGTTGTTGGACTTCCTCACAGAGAGACCACAAGCTGTTCAGGTCAACAACAACACTTCGAACACACTAACACTGAGTACGGGGGCCCCCCAAGGTTGTGTGCTCAGCCCCCTTCTCTTCACCCTGCTGACCCATGACTGTAAACCCAACTACAGCTCCAACCACATCGTGAAGTTCGCTGACGACACTACCGTGGTAGGTCTCATCAGCCACAACGATGAGACTAACTACAGGAAGGAAGTGGACCAGCTGGTCCGTTGGTGCCAAAATAACAATCTCTTCCTCAATGTGGGGAAAACAAAGGAGATTGTTGTTGACTTCAGGAGAACCCACTCCCAACCCCCCCTCCCTCTGACCATCAATGGTGCTGCTGTGGAGCAGGTAAGCAGCACCAAATTCCTGGGTGTGACAATCACAGATGACCTCACCTGGAACAGCAACACCACTGCACTGGCAAAGAAGGCCCAGCAACGCCTGTACTTCATCAGGAAGCTCAAGCGAGCAGGAGCCCCCCCCCCCCCATCATGCTCTCATTCTACCGAGGCGCCACTGAGAGCATCCTCAGCAGCTGCATCACGCTGTGGTTCGGAAGCTGCACCGCCTCCAACCGCAAGAGCCTGCAGCGCATTGTGAACTCTGCCCAGAGGATCATCGGAGTCTCACTCCCTACACTACAGGACATTTACAACACCCGCCTCACCCGCAAAGCACTCAGCATTGCGGGTGACCCCACCCACCCCTCCAACTGCCTCTTCAGCCTCCTGCCTTCAGGGAGAAGGTTCCGCAGTCTCCGTTCGAGCTCTACCCGGCTGAGGAACAGCTTCTTCCACCAGGCGGTCAGAATGCTGAACTCTCTCCCTCCCTCTCTCCTCTCGCTCCCCCTCTCTCCCCCCCTGCCATCTCACCCATCTCTCCCCTGACCTCTCTACCCTCCCTCTCACCCACCTTTCCCCACTGCCTCAAATGGAACATACCAGGACATCCCCCTCATACACCCTTCCCTCATCCAGCACCAGTCACTTTTTTTTATTCTCTGCTGCTACGAACATAAATCCCCCTCACACACCCTTCCCTCATCCAGCACCAGTCACTTTTTATTCTCTGCTGCTACTGTAAAAATACTTTAAGGAATATTCTCTTACACTAGAAATATTTGCACTAAAGACAATAATAACCTGCACTACTGTTGACTGTGTTGATATATATCTTTAGATAGTACTTAGTTTCTTGTTAATCCTTTATGTATATTGTGTTTGATATATATCTTTAGATAGTTTGATATATATCTTTAGATAGATCTTTAGATAGTACTTAGCTTCTTGTTAATCCTTTATCTAGGCCCTTATGTTCTTAACTTTTTTTTTTTTCTATTTTATTCTATTATATGTTATATGTTCATGTCTATATCACACTGTGGGACTGCAAGAAACGGCATTTCAAATTTTCTGTATGCATAACACATGTGGAAACTTTGACAATAAAGTGAACTTTGACTTTGACTTTGAAAGACTTAACACGACAAAAACATATAATAACATATAAATGAATGACCTGAATTAAACTTAAGTTAATTTAAGCTAAGCTACGACCAGACACCGTGAACTCTTACTTTGAGGCGCTTCGTGGCAACGTTGTAGAGTGTTTGTCGATGAATGGTTTTTCTTCCTCCAGAAGAAAACAAAAGGCGTGAGGCTGCTGCTTCTTTCGGCATCGCTGGTGAGGCTGCGGTTTCGGCCCGGTTCACTGCAGAGAGGGGGGCCTGTGGTTTTCAATGTCGGCTGAGACACGTGTCGGTTCGTATCTCCCGGTAATGATCGGTGAAGGAAGAGGTTTTGGTCTTCCTGGTACCGTTGCGTGTACACGAAAGGCGTGGAGCGGATCGCGGGAGGGATGCGCTCTCGCGGGCAAAGGCCTTAAACTCAGAATAGACGTGGTCGGTTTCGGCCAGCGAAATGGCACGTGCGTGCTGCGATGAGGGGGGGTGAGGTCGATCGGGTCCTCTGTGGTTCTTTTTAGAGGCCGGACGGGAGTCCAGAGCGAAGAGACCGATTTTCGCTGCGTCGGCGCTTATAAGCGGGCCTGCACGCACAGCGGGAGGGTGCTTTTCGGCCAATGAAGCGTCCGCCTCATCTATGGCCGAAGGCAGGAGGGGCGGTCATCTCAAGGGGGCAAGGATCAGATCCCAGGTCAGCTTGTGAAGAGGGGAGACCCATGTGAGGGACTCAGCCAGCCAGGAGGTGGCGGCAGACTATTGGTTTCATACCGTTGTAGTAAACCAGCCGACATGTTGCTAGCTAGATACAGTGAATACAAAAAGGCTGCGTTTGGAATGAACACATCCTTTGCTGAGGCGGTTCGCTAATTGCGGGCGAATGAAACCGAGCTCCTGTTAAAAATAAACAAATCTACGATAACAGCACATTAAATGCCTGTAACAGCGATGAATGAAGGGTGGTACATGGATGCAGAAATATAACAGGAGCTGTAAGTATGGCCTCATTAGCCCCAGTAAGCATTCATACAGCTTTGAGGGATGCAGATAGGAAAACAAAACTGGGCTAGCACTGCTTTTCAAAAAAATTAAATCATTTCAAAAAACACTTCAGCAAATGTCCTTAACTACGGCTGGAGCACCTACCACTGGTCCCTTTATGGGGTTCAACACCTTGCTAAGTCCTTTTCCTCGTCACACTGTAATCACTTGATATTAGTGATGTGGTCGCCACAGACCCTGTTAAATACCTGCTTCTTCTTCACTCAAATGTTTCTGCAGTTAAACACGAAATGTTTTACAGACCATCTGAGTGACCTGATGATGCTCCTGGTTGATGAGGTCATCCTGGAGCCACCAGACTCTCCCAGTATGAGACTTCCTCAGAGGAGCAGGTGTCACGCTTCAGTCAGCCGATTTATATTTCCATTCCATTGGCCATAAACAATGTTTTCTTCTTTTACAATTTTGATGTGATTATACAGGTGATATGAAACACATATTTGATTTAATGGCGAAGGGTTAAAAAAAACTGGTCCATTTAATATCCTGACTATGAAAATGTGAAAAAAACTTTACTAGGAATCCTTTACTTCAGCCAGGACATTTCAGATTTCTCAGATTCCCGCACAAACAAGCAGCTGTGAAGTTATCTTTGAACAGTTAGCGTGTTATATCCACGATAGAAGAGCGGAAACACACACCAATCAGAGCAGAGTGGGAGGATAACGTGTTTGTGAACAGTAAAGCACGTAATCATGAGGTGTGAGATGAGGGAAAGGGAGAGAATGATACATCATATAATATATAATTATCCTCATACTGCAGCTGTTTCATTTATACACACTGGCTGTCAAAAAATGATAATAATAGTAAGATGATAATATGATAAGTGGTAGCAGGCCACAGGTCATATTGAGAATATAGTGCTTAGCTGACGGAATGAACCCTTTGATAAGAACTTCATGTAGAGGCGGGCTCATAGTGAATGTTCAGTATTTATGCACTGGGCTGAGTTGTAGAGGATCAACAGCTTCACTGACAGCCTGCATGTTAATACACAAACAGGAGGAAACACTGGCCTGATGCTTAACAAGGACTTTAATTCACATGGGACTGCTGTGGCCTGAGGTGGTTTTGATTGGGCATTTACTGAGTAAAAGATGTTGGAATCTTAGCTAGAGCATGCAGTCCAAATATGGGATTAACTATCAGATGCTCTGGTTGTATTTTGATCAATCTATAATAAAACATATTCTGTTGGAATGTA
This sequence comes from Melanostigma gelatinosum, assembly GCF_949748355.1. Lineage (NCBI taxonomy): Eukaryota > Metazoa > Chordata > Actinopteri > Perciformes > Zoarcidae > Melanostigma > Melanostigma gelatinosum. The sequence goes on along the minus strand of NC_136647.1, from coordinate 24,993,627 downwards.
GCTAAAGGATGTCATTTGAGAATGAGTCAGCCATGCTGCTTGTTTCTGCAACATTGTTCTTTCAAAATCAACTGTCTTGCATAGTCTCTACATGTAGGATATCCATATTACAACTAATTACAATTCATTCAGTTTCTTCCAAACAGTTACAACCTTTTATTTGGAGATAAACCTTAGCTGAATTTCAGGAGCAGGGCCACACCTCCACGGGGCCACTTCCGGCCACACCCTACAAATACCCACGGCCACCATAGCTCAGCCTGCTACGCCTTTCGCACCAAACCGTAAGGCTGCTACACCTTCAGAAAAGAGTCAGGCTGCTACGTCGTTCGCACCAAAACGCAAGAACGCCCAAAGCACCGCAAAAACAACGAACAGGGAAGGAAAATAAACCCCTTACCTCGCCAGCATGGACCTGCTACTAACCGGGCTCCCGATGACGACGCACCGTTTGCCTCCCCAGCCGCCACCCGCACAGCCCGGGGCCGCACTCCACCGAGGCAGGGCTTCCAGACGCCACCGATCGCCTCCGGGAGCGGCCCGGCGGCCCAACGCAGCCGAACCCGCCGACCGGCCACATCCATCGACCGGAATCCCTCCCTCCGGGCAATCCACCAGTACGGGGACCCAGACCGACCGTCATCGTCCAGCGAACCAAGTCCCACACCGGCACGCCTCCGTGGCAGACGGCGATCCGCTGCCCCCGAACGCGGGCAACGGACGCGGAAGTCCCCCCCTTCCTCCTCCGCTCGCTCCGGACGCAGCGCTCGGGGACAAACCTCCGACAGCCCGGCTTCCGGCGACTCCAGCATCCCAGCACGGCGCGCTCGAAGCCACCGGCACGGCGCTCGCGCCCCGACCGCATCTCCCAGCGGAACCGACCCGCCCAGGATCGCCGCCTGGACCGTAGCGCGCCTGTTAACGGAGCTGCAGGAGAGGGGGATCCCCCACAAGCGCCGCGACAAAAAAGCGCCACTGCTCCAACTCCTCGCAGCCGCCATGACACCTCACCACGCAGCGACAGACTTTCCATCAACACACGGGCGCGCCGTCAGTGACGCAATCACGCACCACCAAGCCCCGCCCAGCCGGCCTCGACGTTCCAGGTTGCCAGGTTCACAGCGTCCCCCTCCACCACCACAAGGAAAGAGAGAAGAAAGGGAAAAGAGAGTCTACGCAACAAAGCACACTGTGCCAACTCCTCCAAACCTTCCCAAAGTCACGTCAGGCACCAGGTAAGTCCTGACACCGGGTTGCCAGGTTCCCTCTCCTCCATCCCCCTCTTTAAGTCCGGGCACCGGGTTGCCAGGTTCCCTTTCCTCTGTCCCCTAATGCCGCTTTCCTACTACGCATACTCTGCCCACCAGGCGATTCCTGGCACCGGGCTGCCAGGTCTTCTGGCCCTGTCCCCCTCTTTAAGTCCTGGCACCGGGTTGCCAGGTTCCCTTTCCTCTGTCCCCTAATGCCGCTTTCCTACTTCGCATACTCTTCCCACCGGGCGGATTCCTGGCACCGGGTTGCCAGGTCTTCTTGCCCCTGTCCCCCTCTTTTAGTCCTGGCACCGGGCTGCCAGGCTCCCTCTCCCCCCTCCCCTATCCCGCTTTTCCTACTATGCATACTCTTCCCACTAGGCAGATTCCAGGCACCGGGTTGCCAGGTCTTCTTGCCTCTGTCCCCCCCCTAAGTCCTGGCACCGGGTTGCCAGGTTCCCTCTCCTCTGTCCCCCTCCCCTATTCCACTTTTCCTACTAGGCAGATTCCTGGCACCGGGCTGCCAGGTCTTCTTGCCTCTGTCCCCCCCTAAGTCCTGGCACCGGGTTGCCAGGTTCCCTCTCCTCTGTCCCCCTCCCCCATTCCGCTTTTCCACCATGCAGATACCAAGCAACAACGAAACGCACCAACGCAGCCATGGAGTGCAATGACGCAGCCACTCAACGACTCAGCCATGCTACGCAACGCAGCAACGCCGGAATGGAACGGAGCGCAGCAACGCCGGAACGGAATGCAGCAACGGCAGAACGCAGCAGCCACGCAACAATGCAGCAACCGAACGCAGCAGGCAACGGGACGCAGCAACAGGAACAGAACGCAGCAACGAATCGCAACAACGCAGCAACGGACCGCAGCAACGCAGCCACGGAGTGCAATGACGCAGCCACGGAACGACTCAGCCATGCCACGTAACGCAGCAACGCCGGAATGGAACGGAACGCAGCAACGCCGGAACAGAATGCAGCAACGGCAGAACGCAGCAGCCACGCATTGCAACGACGGAACACAGCAACGCACCCCAGCAACGTACCCCAGCAACATAAGCAGCAATGTAACGCAGCAACGCAACGACGCAGCAAGCAACAACGGGATGCAGCAACACAGTGCAACGGACCGCAGCAACGTAACAACGCAGCAAGTAATGACTCAGCAATGCAGCAAGCAACAACGGATCACATCAAGCAACAACGGAACGCAGCAACGGAACGACGCATGACGCAGCCACGCAACGCAGCAGGCAACGAGACGCAGCAAGCACGGAACGCAAAGCAACAACGGAACGCAGGACGCCAGTGCCCCCGCCGCCTACTTCAGAAAACACAGCAAGTGACCATAACCGGGACATCTGGCACCGGGATGCCAGTGCCCCCACCCCGCCCACTTCCAGCGACGAACTCACACAATTGGCCAACAACGGCATGCCTCACTTTTTGTTTCAGCAGTCTGCGATTGTCCTAATTTATTGTTATCTTCTTTTGGGGGGTTTTCACGACAGACGACATTGCCGGAGACCAGCCTCGAAGAAAGAGAAGAGAAGAGCGGTCCCCGTACTATATTTCAAATTCAACTCACACCTGAGCCCCTACGAACCCCTCATGCGCTAACTACAAACCAGGAAAACACAGCAAACCGCCCCCCACAAACCACTGTTCACCACAGAGACTGGCCGCATCGCCGACCGATCCTGGTTCCTCTTGCACTTCAGGGGAATCCTAACCATCTCCGGGATCAATCCCGGCTCCTTCCCTGGCCACTCCTCCCGCGTAGGAGCCGCCACCACCGCAGCGAGCAGAGGAGTCCCAGACCACCATCAAAGCCTGGGCCGCTGGCCCTCCCCCGCCTACCAACTCTACACTCGCCACAGTGCCACCGACATGCGCAACGGGCAGGCGGCACTGCTCCCGTAGGCAGGTTTTTGGGGGTCTGCAAGGCCCGGGAGCCGCAGTGGACCCTCAAACTAGCCTTTCCCCAAACCGCTTCGCTCAGGCTACCCTCCACCAACCATCCCTAAAACTCTCCAGCCGGCCAAATCGCCGAGGTGGGGCCCTAAGCTAGTGAATCATTAGTAATAATCTTCATCAACAAATCCACCCCCTCATCGGCACAAACCACAGTCAAAGTTTGTCTGACCGACCAACAACACATTCTCTCTCCCAACTCGTCAAACACCACTTGGACAGCTGCCCTCAGCTTCAAACTATGACGCTCTACGTTCCTCTCTAGCGATCAGCGACAGCGTGTCAGTTTCTGCTAGTTACATATGCACATGCAAAGTGTCTTTTCAAAATAAACTTCCATGTTAACAGTAAATATACAGTTTCTGCCCGTTACGTGCGTCTGTTTTCAAAATAAACTTCATACTTACTTGGTTGGGCAAAAAAAAGGATCTTGCTTTGGGTTCAAATAGCTACGCTTGTTATGTTAAATAAGTACGCTTGTTACGCAACCTACGTATGCATTAGTTACGTAACAAAAATAAAGGTAAAATAAATCAGCGTTCACTTGGTCTGGGGACATGAACATGGTCTTCTGGGTGGAAGCTCTCTTTTTTTGACCCAACCTCCTCCTTAAATGGACTTCCCCTGAGCGTCTAGTAATGATGCGGATGGGTTGGAGTTGACTCTGTCCGGTGGTATCAGACACCGAGGGCCAGTGACCAAGCGTCGGTATTTGACGAGCTGGAAGTGAGACCGGGTTGACACTGCACACGCGTCTTACGTCGGGCAGATGAGAGTGAAGTGCTGATGTGTTCATACCAGGAGGAAACTATAAAACCACAGTAGGTTAATATCTTCTTACAAGTTACAAGCTGCTGGGTCTAAAAGCATCTGTGTCCGAATGTAATGCTACCTGATGGTCTACTTGGCCAACAGTGACTTTCACGACAGACATCATTATCGTCTCTACAGTATGTCTGCATGTGTGTGATTTAAGCATGTGGCATTCTCAGCAAATAAAAGCTGCTTTTTATTTCATTTCTGGCAAACCTTTCCTGGTGTGATGTATAAATACACACACACGCATATATACATATACGCAACCTACGTATATGTATATGTGTAAATAGAAATGTGTCAATGTATCGTCAACATCTCTGGGCCTCAAGCAAACTAGTAAAGATGTCTGTGGAACCTCTGTGCTTCAGTACTTGCTGTGTCTGTGCTGCAGCATCTTTAAAGGAACACATCAGCCCTCTCTTCATAGCTTCAGATTTTCCCAGTGGCGGGTGGTGCATTTTATACCTGGGCCTTCACTGCTGTCCTGCAGCTGAAATGCCACCTTATAACCACCATTGTGGCGCCAAAGCTCATTTTTAAGGCTATAACTATGTACGTCTTCGTATTAAACCGTTCGGTACGAGTCGTTTGAATAACGCTCGAGCATTCACAGAATGCAAAAGCCTAAATTCAGGAAAATATAATATTCACAGCTGGTCTGGCTGTGGGATCCACCGTCATTCCTTAATGACAAGCCGTGACCCAAAGAGAGTGACATTTTACTTTCACAACATGAACGTTGAACGCACCTCTCTGCAGTGTCTTTCCTCCTCTCAGCACCTTGTGTCATGGTGCAGCTCAACTCAGTCACAATGCATTTTGATTGGCTGACCTGAATTACCCATCAGCCTCAGCTGGGCTGTTAAATTTCGTGATAGTCACGTGCTCGCCCACCAATCACAGCACACTGCACCTCGCGGGAAAGCTACAGATGAACACTGAGCTGCACGTAATGCCGACGTCATTATAGGCGGCTAGCGGCCGCTGACACGTCAAAGAATACGCCCAACATGTCAAACTAAAGATCTGATTGGTTGAACACTATGACAATCAACAACATCGTCCTTTAATCTGCACTGCACAGAGCCGAGTCTGCAGGCCTCTGGCATAGACACACATAGAGGTGAGATCTGAGAGCAACTGAGGAAGACAGTAGCTGTGCAATGAGAAAATAAGATAATGGGAAAAATATTTTTATAAATTATAATACATGTAGTGCATTTAAGAAAAATTATTAAATTATAAAATAAATTATTATTTTTTTTATTTTTTTTTGATATAAATAGCTTTGTGATTCTGTTTAGGCCAGCAGAGAAGGCCTTCCAGGCTCTGATGGCCCGCCACTGGATTTTCGCCACCCACACCCACTGCTCCCATTTCCCCTAATCAGCCTATCGTATATATGATGACTCAATTCCACTTGTTCTCTGCCAGATTGTGTAGTTTGCTTCTCTCTAGTACTGTAAAGACATACCATACATCATGCTGGCTCAATCCACAAGACAACATGTGACCCTGCTACAGCTGTCCGTGTCCAGCTTCTCTGTCTCTGACCAGACTCCTTTAGTCGTCAGCCTGCAGCAGAGCTGCAGAGGATGAGATCATTCAAAGTCCAGCGAGTAATTCAGTACTTGTGTGAGGATATGACAGTAACACAGCTGCAGTATCAGGCTCTGTATTCTGCATCCTGATTCACCAGCATACAGTGCGGTACAGTGTTAACTGAACTGAACCACTAGATGGACCCATAACGCTGAGGATAACACTGTTAACATGTGGAACTAAAAACTCAATTACACTTCAATATACTTTTATATGTTCTCTTGAATACCGATGTTGAATACACTTATTGTAAGTGGCTTTGGATAAAAGCGTCTGCTAAATGACTGTAATGTAATGTAATATACGGTGACTGAGGCCAATGTTGTAATGGAACATTTCTACTTTAGTATATTGTGAAAATGCTTCGTTGTACTTTTGCTCTGAACTCAGTAGATCGTCATCCGTGTGTTTCTCACATCAACATATTATCACTCTCACCTCTTAAAATACGGTCGCTTTGTCAGAGTCCCCCACTTCAAACCATGGCGCTCTAGCATCAGTTTTAGATGTGTCCGGGATGGTGTGTCCGCTCGTTTAATGCATAAACAAAAAGAAACTTCCTGGTTTACTTATGTTTTATCTTTACTTACACAACAAAAGTACTTGGTCAGGCTAACAGAGATCGTGGTTTGGGTTAAAACAGCTATGTTTGTTACGTACAATAAATATGCTTGTTACACAGGCTAAGTAGGTTAAAAGCAAGGTCAAATAAGCCAATGTTAACTTGGCCTGGTCGCCCACGAGGACCATGCGAGTCATGTTCTAAAAATAGCACCAGTCACCACGGAGCTCCATCTAAAAAAATGTAGTCGCTGTTCTTTTTTTAATCAAAAACGCTTGCATTAATGAAATTTATGTAATATGATAATATTTAATATAACATTTTAAAAACTAAAATGTTTTATGTGTATATGAACTCTGACCTTGTCTGAAGTCAAAGTTCAATATTGTGCGCATGTCAAATGGCCATCTCACTCTTTGCTGAGACAAGGAAGTGGGCGCAGCTACGATGGGAAGCTACGAAGGTAGATGTGGTTCTTACCCCCCAAACTAAAGACAACATGGCAGAAAAGTGAACGAAAACATACTACTTCCACAATGACTGGGAGGAAGAGTTATTTTTTACGACAAATGTGTGTGTCTCATTTGCGGGGCAACTGTGACGGTAAAGCGGCACAATGTGGAGAGACACTTCAGTACGTGTCACAATAGCTTCCATGCTAACTACCCACCTGGCAGCGCACTACGGAAAGAAAAAGTGCGTGACTTAAAGGCAGCTTTGGGCAAACAACAGAGCTGCACATTTTTTGATGAAGAACAAGAAACCCTTTTCGGACGGGGAGGTCTTGAAAGAAGCAATGATGATAGCGGCAAACACTGTGCTCAAAGACGAGAAGAATGGTCCCGATGCCATCTTTGCTCTCTCTGATGTGCAACTGGGGGCGAGTACGATGGTAAGAAGAGTGTCGGCTATATCCGAAAACTGAACGGAGCAACTGGACCGGGATCTGGTTCAGTGCAGGTAGTTTAGCATCCAGTGCGACGAGTCCGTGGACAGCACCAGTACAGCTCAGCTGATGATGTTTATCCGAATGGTGTTCGATGATTTCTCCACAAAAGAAGAAGTCCTGACACTTCTGCCCCTGAAGACAACGAGGGGAATTGACATCTACAACGCGGTGAAGAGTCTTTGTGGAGAAAAAGGTTCCGTTAGAAAAGCTGGTGTCGGTGACAACAGACGGTGCTCCCGCCATGACGGGCCGGCATGTAGGCTTCATTGCACAATGTAAAGGTGACCCAGACTTCCCAAAATGTATCCATTACCACTGCATCATTCATGCTACAGATTTGGTGATTAGTACTAATGTGATAGGATTCATTTAAAAAAGTGAAAGAGTTCATTTTTTTTATCTTACATAACTGATCATTTGTATAAACATGGGACAGAGTTCACGATTTGTTCAAAAATGTTACAGTCCTCTGACTTTTGAATGTTGAAAGAGATTAACAAATAAATGTTGCATGTTTAAATATATCTGTTTCCTACCATCATTGTTGTGGAAATAATTGTTAATTATTGTGAGGAATAATTAACATAAACGTGATCAGACGGTCTCTTCACATATATTATTATTATTAAAAGGTGATCTGTGCAATTTTGTTATTCAGGAAGTTTGTATCAAACAAGTAGCCCTTCGTACTGTTCAGGACCCTTAAAGTAGCTCTCGGCTTCAAAAAGGTTGGTGACCCCTGCATCAGACAATGCCCAATCATTGTTTTCTTCTTTTAAATCAGAACATATCAAACATATCATGGTTTTTTTGTGCATAATTACTTGCAAGAGTTTGAAAAACAAATGCGAAAATGTAGGATGTGTTGCCTGTCTGGTATGAAGGCACACACTTCATACCATGAAGGCACACACTTCATAGTGGAGTAGGGGGGGGGGGGGGGGAGTTAATAACATGCAGCTGAGTTTTCAATCAGCGGAGCAATCATTTTGAATGTCAATATCGCAGGCGATCGTGTTCATTTAATTGTGGGAAGCCAAAATCGTGATCTTGATAAACAGTTTGATGAATTGTGCTGCCCTACAAGATGCCCAGATTTATTGCAGACTTTAGTGGAAGTAAAGTGAAATTTGGTTGGCCGCATTGTCTTTCACCAAGTGAGCATAATGAGGAATCAAATTGTTGCTGATATCAACAGCAGCTTAAAGGCTGGGGAATGATTTCTGTCTCCTTTCCTTCTGCTTGATATGCCTTAGCTTTCTCTTTCTCACACAAGTCTACCTCTTAAGTTAAATCCCCTACATCCAGTCCAGAGAACTATGGAGCTTTCCCCTCTGAACAATACCTGCATTCTGACAAGAGAAAGGACGGGCCGGATAGAGACAGAGAGAGAGGGAGAGAGATAGAGAGGGAGAGAGATAGAGAGGGAGAGAGAGAGAGAGAGAGAGAGAGAGACAGAGAGAGAGAGAGAGACAGAGAGAGGTTTAAATGTATCTTTATTTTTTTTTTAAGTTCCGTTTACAGAGTTTTACTGTTTATCAAACCAAACTTAATTCACGCAAAAAAAAAAAACCAAAATCGAAAGAAAAAAACACAAATTCATAAGTTCAGAACCAGAGCATTGTCTCTGACTGAACACAGAATGTCGTTCAGAGCCCAAATGTTCACGAGGAGTTCAGTTTTCTTTGTCAGACTGTAGAAACCAAACTCCACCCTGAGCCGAGCAGCCAGCAGTCCGGTCAGCATCAAGCTCATGTTCTCTGACCCTACACCCCTCACACGGTTTTTCCTTGTTTTCCAAATTGCTAGTTTGGCCAGTCCTGAAAGGAAATTCATTAGTGTGTGGACAGATTTCTTTTTAGCAGAGTAGTTTGGACCATAGATAAAAAGACAGAAAGAAGTGTTCTCCTAAGCCCTGAAACCACGCCTTCCTGGACGGGCAGGTACAGCACCACAGATCTCAACCAGTGAAGCCCTGACCAGAAGAAGTCCACAACTGCCCTCTGGATGTCTTTAATCAGGCCCTGTGGTGGAGGCAGGACTACCAGTCTGTGCCAAAGGGTCGAGGCAACCAAGTTATTGACAATTAGGACCCTCCCCCTATAAGAGAGCTGAGGTAGCAGCCATTTCCATTTAGACAATCTGGTACACACTCTCTCCATTGCACCCTCCCAGTTCTGTCTTTGAAACTCTTCTGTTCCCAAAAAAACACCCAAAACCTTCAAGCCCTGCCTTCCCCATCTGATGCTTCCTGGTAGCTTTGGTATTTCTTTGTCTGCCCACTGCCCAACCTGCAAAGCTTCACTTTTTTCCCAGTTTACCTTCGCTGAAGATGCCCTCTCAAACAAATCTAAACTGTTACCTAGGAACTGGACATCCCTCTGGTCTTTGACGATCACATAAATATCATCAGCATATGCTGACACCACCAGTGAGGGCCGCTGAGGCAGCCCAGGTAACATTAGTCCTGATAGATGGGATCTCAACCTATTCAGAAGAGGCTCAATGGCAATGGAATAAAGCTGTCCAGAGATAGGACATCCCTGTCTGATGCCTCTCTGGACCTGAACTGGACAGCTCAACGCACCCCCCACCTTAACCAGACAAGCAGCCTCCTTGTACATCAAACCCAACAGTGACACAAACCCTTCCCCAAAACCAAAATCTCTTAAGAAAACGCCACTTCTGTAGTTATTTCAACCCAAACCACAATACCACAAACCTAACCAAGTCTTTTTTTTGCCTAAACCTAACTAAGTATTTTCCCGTGAAGACAGAAGTGTATTTTAAAAAGACTGTCTGCATGTTACGAGTGTAAATTGACACGTGTTGCCAGACTTTCGTGGAAAATGCGTGAAAAATGAGGAGTAACTTTTTCGTAAGATATTAAACCAACTGTTGTCTGAGAATACGTTGAAAGGATGCCGAAGACAAAGCTGACAAATCTGCAAAATGGTAATGTTACTGAAGTTAAATGAGTAGTCTCTTATTTGAGAAGCTGGAACCATGACTTGTTTAGTGGTTTTGCATCATCAATGTCTTAAGCAATTAATAGATTACTAAAATTATAACCGATCAATTTTCTGTCAATCAACTAACACATTTATAGTTTCAGCACGACATCCCTCCTGACAACACTGGCTGTTCTCTCTGTGTTCAGTGGATGAAAATCTCTTTTCTGAACTCTGGCACAAATAAGGCAGCAGAGAAAAGGGGCTACAGTGGCTCACCACTGAGATTTACATACATGAATGATTCAGAGACTCCGCTCTATAAGCCTGTATAGCTGAACCTCAGTGTGGTAAGACGTCAGTGAGAGTCGGGAACTACAGCAGAGAGGGACCCTGGTGGGGTTAAGAAGACACTGGAAGGAAATTAGACTTAGGTGCAGTTTTCTGCAACACAACTCAGGCTCCTTTCCACCCAGCAGGGTGAGCTGGCATACACAATGCACAAATATGCCGACGCACACACAAACAGTTTCTCCCTCTCACCCACATATATCTTGTAAATACTAAAACTGTGAACGGCCTAAAAGTCTCTCCTTACCTCCGCGGTCTTTTCCTTCTCCTCCTCCATGCCTGTGTGTTTGACTCTCTGTGAGATATTAACTGATATCTCTCTAGTTAGGAGGTCCTCTCTTCAAACTACAGCCTGCTCTCTGGCAGCACTCAGACTGGCTGCTCATTGTGCCGGTCTATGTGTGTGTGTGCAAGCGTTGTCAGTGATGCGGGACAGCAATGAATTGCTTCCCCATCGCTGCATCGGTAACTGCGGCAAACAAGTTCCCTCCCACACCCCGCCCCACAGTAGGGAGTTCAGCCAAGAGGGAACCATAGGCAGCACCGACTCTGCTGCAGCACGGACACTTTAACAGGTGAATCACACAGCAGAGCACGAAAAAGTTTGACTACAAATACAAAAGACAAGAATGTGATCATCTAAATTGGTGGCTGTGAGCGTAAATTTAAAATACGTTGTGTTTGTAAAGGAAATCGCAAGAATAGAAGCTTGGCAACTGTGTCAGCTGCTATATTGTCTGCTTAATGGTATCAAAAAAGAAGCCAATGCTGCATTCACAGTGTGTCAGTAGGTGAATGACAGCAAACTGGATGTTCATTGTTTTCAGTAGGAGAATGGTAAACTCCGTTAACACAGGCAAATGTGTTTAACAGTGATATGAAGAAACAATGGAGGGAATTTCTTTTTCCATTGCAAAAATATAGATCTTTTCCCACAACTTCGGAAATTGAAAATGATTCGACAATTAAACTTAATTTAATTTTAAGTAAATGTATTATTTTAGACATATGAACATTCAAATCAATCAAGAATGAAAACAGAATGAAAACAGCACACACAGCACTGGTGTTACAAATTTAAATTGTGTGAGGGGTGCAGTGATGTACAAATATGAATGACACAATATTCTAAATGTGTCTTGGGACTCTCTCAAATGACTGTTTAAAGCCACTGTTAAGACGTTTGCAACCACAACACCAATTGAAAGGGAACATTTTGGAGAATTCTTTCAACAATGAATACCTAAATGGTAAACAGTAAATTGACTAACATTTGCATAGAGCCTGTCCAGTCTTCTGACCAGTCAAAGCCCTTTACACTACATGTTTTTCTTCAACCAACACACATCTAACCAAATTCTGACCTAGCTATCGTGACCCTAGTCATCGTGACCTAGCTATCGTGACCCTAGTCATCGTGAACTAGTCATCGTGACCTAGCCACCGACATATATTGTATTCCTTCATCACCGACACTGCCTCATAACACAGAAGACGGACTGGTTTTTCTCCTTGAAGCACAAACATGTATTCGCTTTCCCATCTTTCATTAAATTGCCTTCCCTCTGCATTTATTCTTTCTACGCCAGAGCTGGGTGCGTTTGTTTAGTACAATCCCATGTGAAACAGCGAGCAATTTAAGTATTTCATGTGTTGTAAAGCCATGTTTAAAGTAGTCTTCAATGTAGTCACAATCCATTTCTATGTCAAATGTAGGGTAACCTGCCAAGGAGCTATTGGCAGAACCTTATAGTGTCTAGGGTCCCCTATTTCGGAGACCCTCTGTGTAGACAGACATGTGTACACTGTGTATACTCTGTGTATAATTCACTTTTGCGAAACGAATAAAAAATAAATAAAAATACCTGTGTAACAAAGAGATTCTGGGCAAAACAACCATGGGAGCCATTTTACACACTGCAAAACACAATTATACATGAACTAAGATCATATCTAGAAGAATACTACAAGTTTTACCACAAAACCACGTTTTTCTGGGCAAAAAACTGCAGTACTATACTCTTTGTTTTGGTCTCTGATGAGAAAGCACGGAGCGATTTTGGCGGATGAACACATCCAGAGGGCCGTGGTTCGACCCCGCTTCGCGTATCATTTTCAAAATGACCCTCTTTCAAACCGTTCAAAAGTTATGGGGGTTCATACCAATATCAGCCACAGGTCACGACAAAAAATATTGGGTAAAAAAACGTACGTTTTGATGATTTTATGGACGAAAAACGGATCTATTCCAACGGATTTTGGCACAGCTGTGTCCCCCATGTTGTGATCTGTGTTTGTGAGTGATATCACTGCGCTGGTTTACTAAATGAGGAAATGGCACCCGAAACTGTGAGCTGGACCAATCCATTTAGGGAGGGGGGTTCGCCCAGCATTTTCAGATTTTTAGTCAGTTTTTAGTCAGTTTTGTCAAACACCCCCGCATATTACGATTCATATATTTTTATGATTGACAGATATGACATTCATAACTGCTCAAAATTATTCAAAATGGTGTCAAACTGCTTTATTAGGATCATTGAACACTTAGTGATAAGAAAATGTAATATATAGTTGATATTTAGTTCTATAGTATATAAAACTATAATACAGCAATGCAACTGCTGGTTCCGAAAATCAAAATTGTGCTTGAATCAGACCATTTATGCTGGCCTGCTTCACTCAATCTAAGTAAAATATGTTGTGGGGACATGTAAAATGTGTTGTTCTATGTCTGTGGCATCATTTTAGGCCAAGGCAGACATTATTTAAAAAAAAAACCTTTTTCAATACAAGTGCTTATTTTCAGGCGAACCTGGAACTTTTTCAATTTGAGCTGTGCCATAAGTGTATCAGTTATTAACCAGAAACATATACACAATATTTACACAATTCAACACATCTCACAAGTGTTACCAGTATTCTAGCATCAAAATTATTAAAATAGACCTTGTAGTTAGAGTTCTGGACTCTCTTGAGTATGGGTATGCAATTTTCGAGCAGAGGCCTAAAAATAGGGCTGGTGTTTAAGAGGTATCTTATAATTTCGATCTGATAATTATGACTTTCTATCTGATAAGTATGACTTTCTATCTCATAATTATGACTTTCTATCTCATAATTTCGACCATGGCAAGGCAAGGCATTTATTAGTACATTCCAACAACAAGGTAATTCAAAGTGCTTCACATAAAACCATTAAAAGCATCAAAACATAAGGCAAAAGAAAAGGAGATTTAAAAACCATTAAAAACATTCATTGAAACATTAAAAACAGTCATTGAAACACTAAAAAGCAGTGTAAGAAATAAAATACAGTCGTAAAATGCAGAAATGTATTAATATCCTTGAATCTGGTTGAATTAAAGGCAGCAAACAGTCTTGATGTAAAGGAGCTGAGGGTCTCAGCAGACCTGCAGCTTTCTGGACTTTCTTCCAGATGTGTGGAGTAGAACAACTGAACGCTGCTTCTCCATGTTTAGTTCTGACTCTGGAAACAGGGATATTTTTATTATGAAGTCTAATTATGAAGTCTAACTTTTCATTTTTTTTAATTTAGGGCCCGAGCACCGACGTAGTCTGAGCGGAGGACCTATTGTTTTTCAATTGTTTTTTCTTATTATTATTATTAGGGCCCGAGCACCGACGTAGTCGGAGCGGAGGACCTATTGTTATTCGATTGTTTATTATTATTATTATTATCGTACCTGTTTCGTCGCAAAAAGGAGGTGCTTGGCATACTGGGAATTTTTTCGAAATTTGGAACGCAAGCCAGAATTTGCGAAAATTGCATTCTGATTGGGGTGTCCAGTTGCGGTATGAAATATTGGCTCGATATCGCCCCCTATTGAGTAGCCCCAACATCGGGTTTCACCTAGCTGTATGAAATTTGTTAGGAATGTGGATCACGATGAGACGCACAAAAAATCCTCTTGGAATGTTTCTCTAAACCAAACAGGAAGTCGGCCATTTTTAATTCTATGACATTTTTGGACCGTTTCAAGGCGTCATACTTTAACGAACTTCTCCTAGAGATTTAAGCCGATCAACTTCAGATTTGGTCAGTATACTCTTGAGACCTTGGCAGTGAAAAGTGGCAAGTTGTACGTTGTGTACTTTGACATCCTGCTCCTCACAGATTAATCAAATCCCTCTAAAATGTTGTCAGAAAAGTCTTAAGGCCTTGATAATGCTTCATTGTGAAAATCGTAAGAAGTTATTGAAGGGTGGCGACGTGGCGGCTCGGCGAATTTCGATCCTTCACCATGAACGAATAAACTGATGTAACTCGACTCCACATCGTCAGATCTTTACCAGATTTCACATGTTTGATTAGACTCCAGGCCTGAAGACATCTGCAGGCCAATTTTGAATTATAGTTATAGCGCCACCTACTGGTAAGAGGAAGTTAAAGTCTTTATACTTTGGCTTGTGTCTCTTAGTAGGTAAATCAAATCAATATCAAATTACTTCCACACAAATATAACAAGTTCATAATGCCAGTTAATGAAGCTTTTGATTTTTCGTCGAACGCCGTTGCCGTGGCGATGCAGTCTTCGCCGTTAACAACGAAGGTAATTTTGAGAGGCTAAAAATGCTCGAAACAAAAGCAAACTTGGCAAGCAGATTACAAGCCCGAAATGTAGTTATATAATATGATTTTATTGGTTTAGAGTGGCAAATCGGCTCAATTGCGCCCCCTACAAAACATCAACGAAGCAGCCCTCGCAGTATGTTTTACCTAGATGTATGAAATTTGGTAGGAACATGTATCACATATGGACTTAAATAAAAGTCTCTTGGGGCCATGCCCAACCGGAAGTCAGCCATTTTGAATTTTTCATGAATTTCTAGTGTCATTTTTGTCATTTCCAGGCGCTGCACTTTAACGTACTCCTCCTAGGGAATTAATCAGATCAACTTAGAATTAGGTCGGAGCAATCTAAAGACCTTAGCGCTTAAAAGTTAGTAAAAGCTTTAAGTTTCATCGAACAATGTGGATATGGTGTGATAGCCATTTTACATGGTTCACCATCATCCATCAACCTGTTGTAACTCGACTGTACTTTGTCAAAACTGTCCCAAACTTGACATGCTTGATGACTGTCATGACTTTAGGACTTCTGCATGCCAATATTAACTCATAGTCATAGCGCCACCTACTGATAAGCACGGACGTAAGCAGGATTCTATAATTACAGCGGCCCAAACACTGAAGTTAAAAGGGTTTGTGGGCACACCATGAGAAAAAGACTTCTCTGATCTAAATATGTGCAAACAGCTGTTTGGAGAGCAACAGTTAGATAACAGTGGATTTTCAAACCATGTCAGTGGGCATTAGTATCAATGATCTGTCCAGAGCTTCTTCATGACAATCAGGTTAAATGTTATAATGAATGCTTCACACTACAATCTAAAGTTACAGAAGAGCTTAAAATGAAAACAGTGTTAAATTAAAGTGTTCAAGTAACAGCAAATGGCACCACTGTTCTGTTACATGAAAGTTAAGTTCAAATACAATCAGCAGGACACTGCAGGGAGTTGAACCCCATCCCAGTAAACTGACAGTCTGTTATGTTACAAACACTGAAGCGCTTTCACACGTTCATTTTCTTAATGATCTTTAAAGGCTTACATTTATGATTGTATCGGATGTACACTCAAAACATTTGAGGCTTAAGACCTGGCAACATGATCTTGCTACGCTGCTGGTCTACGTAGGAAATATCTCACTCGTGCATGCAGAGTGTGATGGTCACAGAAATTCATGGCCGCATCACCCAGAGTCCTGCCAGTACCAGGAAATACCGTTTAACTACTGCACGCAGTGTATGACGGCCACAGAAATGCATGGCCAGAGTCCTGCTAGCAATGTTCCCTCTAATTTTTCATGTGTCTGGGCATACACACAAGCTCCCTGAGCACACTGAGGACCACTGTGAGCAACATCAGATGTGCACGCTGTGGCCACACACCAGTATCACACCTGTTCAAAACCTTGGATCATAGCAAGTTACATGGCTTATTAAAATAATCAAATTACAGCAGCAATTTTAACTAGTTTACTTTTAATATAAGTGATTTGACAAACTTTAAAGGAAAAAGACAAAAATCTTGTTGTTCATGAGATGTGTAATATGTTTTATGTGAGAGTCCTGCTTGGCCATGGGAAGAGTCTTGCTTTGGCCATGGGAAGAGTCCTGCTTTGGCCATGGGAAGAGTCTTGCTTTGGCCATGGGAAGAGTCCTGCTTTGGCCATGGGAAGAGTCTTGCTTTGGCCTGTGTGAGGTCCTGTTGTGGCCTGTGTGAGGGTCCTGTTCTGGAAGAAATGATACATATACACCTTTCAGACATAACATTTTGTTCAAATTAAAACATTCACATTTTGCACAATGACGTGTGCTGTAGCTTGTGATATAGTGTAAATTCCTGTAACTCTGTCTGTAAAATATGTAATTACTCAGTTTTTTATTATCATTTCTACTACCCATAAATTATCTAGTAGTAACATAATTTAATGATTAATATCCATAAGTAAAAAATCTTAATAAATGTCACTAGAATATGCACAAATCTGACTTAAATTTTACCTTATTTTTCACATCTGTCCTTCTCACTTCTCCAATGGATGTACACTTTGTCCAGGTTGATGGCTTCGTCTGCTTCTTGCTTTGACTTTATGCGCATCAGCTGGTCCAAATGTGCCACTTCAAGACGATTTCTGGATGCTGTTTTGATACGATTCATTAAACTGAATCCTCTTTCACAATCTGCACTGGAAGCTTGAAATCTAGCACAAATATCCACAAGCTGTGAGATCTCCTTTAGCTCCTCACATCTAAGTGCTGCAGCAACCATATCTGAGAATGTGCTGATTGACCCCTGTTTAAGTTTTTGCTTCATTATGTACTTGAATTCAGCATATTGACTGTTAATGGCCTCCATAGACTGTGGGTGGTGGAGAATGGCCTCATACTTCTTTGCCAGTGTGGCAATGTCTGCTGATCCATAGTCAAAACTGATGTCTGAGCTCAGTGCTTCAATGTCAAATGCAGACCACTCCTTTAATTCATCCTCTGGAAAACGAGCATCCATGTGATCACAGAGCTTACTAATGAAAAGAGTAATCTCACCAGTATTTCTGCCATCAGCTGATGAGGTCCCCATTGCCTCTTTGACACGGTCACTCCACTGTACATCCTTCCGCTTCAAGTATTGGGAACGCAACTTCTCAATCTTTGCTCTGGCAAAGCAATGTACTTCCATCACAGTCAGGTTGCGTCTTTGCAAAGTGAGGCAGAGTTGTACTAGCTCACCCAAAACATCTCCCAGAGCAGTGACAGTAACCTTGAACTTTGAATCACTCAGCTTTTTGTAGCAGTACTTTGCCACTGGATCTCCGTTATCACTGGATTCTCTCTTGCAGTATTCTTCAAGCACAGTGTAGTTCCTCAGAACAGCATTGACAGCTTGGTGCCGCGACAGCCATCGCACTTCGTTCAGAGGCCTGAATGACAGTGTATCTTCATCAAGAATCTTTGCTAGGTCCTCCATTTTTCCCCTCTTCACAGTGGACCGAGAGAAAGTGGAATACACAGTTCTAAGAAGAGTTTCCACATCTCGCATCATAGGTACATTTTTCCAGGCATCATCAATGCCCAAGTCCTCTCTATGGGCCACACAATGTTGTTCGGTTAGGTGTGGTATTTGGCGCTTTAACAAAGCCGCGACTCCGTTGTGTTTTCCTAGCATTACTGTGGCACCATCGGAGGTCAGCATCACCATTCTCTGCAGGTCCAGTCCATGTTTGGAGTAAAACTGAGTTATTGCCTGCACAATATCCCGAGCAGTGCATGCTGTCAGCTGGATGATGCCACCAAACACAGTTTTATAGTTAACATCATTTTCCTTCCTGTATTTAATATATAGGACTAGCATTTTGTGTACTGATATGTCTGTGCTCTCATCTACTATCAGGGTATGCCAGGGTGCATTTTTAACACTGCACATAGTCTCATTCTGCACTATCTCATTGATTGAGTTCACAAATTCAAAGGCATAGTTTTTGCTTCGCCAGCTTTCTGGTATACTCACATACTTTGCCATGTGATCGTGGATTTGTTGAACTGACAGTATTGATGCATTCATTTTGATGGCTAGTAAAATGTTGTCAATGACAACTTTAACTTGCTTGGGGTCAGATTTTGTTTTGTGTGACAGCTCGTTCCTTTTCTCTCTGTCTTTTGCGTTTTCCTGCAATAATGTACCAATCCCCTGTCCCATCTTGAGTCTTCGTACAATTCAACAGCTTTCAAATGACTTTTCTGCTGAATGTGACGCTTGAGGTAGTCCAACTTCCATTCAGTCCACATTTTTCCCTCGGAAAACTCATTTGCTACTTTAGCTTCGCTGCATGTTTTGCAGAGTAGACCCTTCTCACTCGAAAAAGAAAAAATCTCACCCAGTTTCACCGCTTGTTCTTCTATTTGAACATACTCCGACAGCCATTCCATCTTAAAAGAACCACATTTCTTTTTCCAATGGCTTGGTGAGTGGATGTATCGCTGCCCGTTCGTTTCGCCATGATAAGGGGTTAGCATTTGCGTCTCGTAACTCCGCCGCACTGTTGTTAGCTAGCTAACCTGCACGGCGCAAATGGGCAGGGCAATAGTGTCAATGCTATGATTGGCTGCGTAGCGTAAGTGAACCGAATCGTATCATTGGCTGGACACCTGTCACTCACTGAGTTACGTTGCAAAATAGTACAGAAAACAAAATTATTATTATTATTATTATTATTATTGGTTTAATTGATTAGATAAGATTAGGACTAATATTAGATATTAATTAATACGTTTATGTTGAATTTTATTTTATGCGCTGCATAGATTTTCTTGTGCGCTGAGAATGTGCGAGCAGTGCGCGATTGCCCAAGCGCGCAGCTTAGAGGGAACATTGCCTGCTAGTACCCTTGATGTGCGTGAAGTTCCGAGGGCCCGGTCAATGCTGCTCGCAGCTTCAATTAGTTACTGTTATTAAGTACAGTGATCATGTGAACAGACACAAACTTCTCAAAAGTCTCCCCAACTGTTAAAGCCGACTGACAGCTGATCCAGCTGTGATCAGCTGATCCTCCGTCATCAGAAACAGACATCGCTTCACGTGACGCAACTGAGGAAAGGACGTCTCATGTCTCTTAAAACATATTTCCTCGTTCCTCTCTCCTTGCATGGTTTCCTCCATGCAACCCTGGTGGGAGGGACTAAGATGCAAGGAAAGGACACAAGTGAGAGAAACAGGGACGCAATTAAGAGACTTGAGAAGTACCCTTGGTGTGTGTAAATCTCACTCGAGTCAGGAAATGTGTCAGAATACCCATATTTGATTGGCTGAGCTGCATCACGTGATGTGATTTACAAAGCATTGATCGGTGTGTTTCCTGCACCGCTGAACAAGTGCCGTAATGGCTGAATAACCTCCGCCAGTTAAAGTATAAACTCGCTTTCTAAAATGTAGATTTCCAAATGATATATCATTTAGAGATACTGGGTCCGGATCCGGACCGCGGTCTGCAAGTTGGGGACCCCTGCTTTAGAGCTTTTACGGGTGCAGGGTTGTTGAATAGCTGCACTAATGAGATTATCTAATATAATCCATAATTATTGACAAAAGTTCAGCTCAATTCAAATTTATGATAATTTTGTAATCTGTGATTGAGCCGTAGTGAACAGCCTGACAGACCACTGTACGTACTGTAGATCTAGATGTAAAATGATTTCAATGTCATATAGCAGCTGCAGCACCGGGCTCAGCTGGTCTTGATGCCACATTAGCTTTGCAGCTAGCTCACACCTAAGGTCAGCTGAGGTAGCTTTAGGCAAGAGAGTGGATAGATTTAACCTGGTGTGTACCAACACTGTGCACCAAGGCTTTACGACTAAGACAATACGTATAAACTGATGACGGTCAAAGTCATAAGAAAGAGCTTTTTTGTACCAGCAGGTGGTGGAACGGACCTAAGCTGTGCTTTCAACAATTTTTGGATTCTTAAACATAAACAGGCCCCTTAAAAGAAGAGGAAGCATCCTCAGTAATAAAGACAATGAATCCTACAACATGATGCTCACATTACACTTCTATATGTACTGTTGCATGTTCCTTCCTTTCTCATTTGGAGTTATAAGGTTTACACTACAACATGCATCTTGCTTTGAGAGGTGAGCTCACAGTGGTGGATGTGGGAAGATGCACCAGTCTGTAAACTGAATGTAGGGGGATGTTTTAAAGATGGTGTAAAGAATATATTTTTGGTTCCAGCCTGCTGTTACCGTGGTAACTGTCCCATCGATTCAGCAGCATTAGTGAACAGAGAACCAAACGAATCCCCCGCCCCCACCATTTCATATTTATTTATTTCTTCCCCAGAGTGTGACGTTGAGCTGGAGGAGAGAGGTTGTTTCGATGAGTGGAGAAGAAAGGTAGAGGAGGAAATCTGGGGGTGGATGAGTTGGAATGATGCCATGAAACTGTTCAGAAGTGACTGAATTTAGCATCCTTAACACAGCCATTGACTTGGCACGGCTAAATCCACAGGATACCTAGCACCATGGGTACTGAGAGACAACTCAGCAGGAAAGAACTGTCTGAGCTCCACCGCTCCAGGGTCCAGTATTGACCTGGGCTGAAGCCACTGAATCCTTCAGTAATGCAGGGCTGCAATCGTCTTTAAATTACACAATACTATATAATTTATATCGTAACAAAATTATTATTATCTATTCATCATTTCAAATCACTAATTTAACAATTAATTGGTTTTATATGTTTTCTGCATTTAATATTGACTACATTTTATGTACAACAAAAATATTGATTGTTCTGCCCCCACATTTCTGTGTTGTAGAATGTCATTGCCTTTTCATGGTTGTATTTATCCCTCCTCTCTTGCCGTAGTTAGGGCCTCGTTGTTTTTGTATTCCAATGAAAGGACACACTGCACTAACATTTCACCTCTTCTGTTTGGTAGCCTTGAGAGACCTTAGTCTGTGAGTATTTCGTTATGAAGCATGAGAAGATATATTCTATTATATTTGCTCTTTTAGTAAGCCTATAGCATTTGCGTTGTATTAAACTGGCATTTCTGCATTAACGGTAATTATTAGCTTAGAAGCTAGCTAGTCGAACATTTTTACATGTTGGCTATATGCTGGATTGTTGTTATGTATTCATGTATGTGTATATGGAGAGTTTGTAAGGCCATACTTCATATTGTGTTTCCACAGCTTTACAAAATTAAGAAAGACTCTCCTGTTAGCGATCTGCTAAGCTTTCCTACACAAAGCAAGAGCAGAATATTGATAACTATCACAACATATGAATGAAACACTATGTTTCTATTTGTGCTCCAATGAGGTAAGCTAGAAACTATCAGAATAACCGAGTATCTTACTCTTGTTTTTTTCAGCAGTGCAGGTTTGTGTCACGATTAGGCTCTGCCTCCTGTGTTTCTGTCTGCGTGAGGCTCCGCCCTGGTCTCCTCCCGGCTCCCACCTGATTTCTCATTCACTACACCTGCGCTCAATCACCTGCCCCTGGTTTTTCCCTCGGCCAACCCCACACATATATACTCGCCTGTCCCGGGGCCAGATTGTCTTTCTTCTACCCCGTGTGTTCATCGCCTTCTAGCAGTATTCGCTCGTGTGAGTTTCTATGGTTTGTTACTTTGCCTTGTTCATGGTTTTGTTGACTGCTCCCTGTCGGGTTTGTTTGCCCTTACGGACGGCCTGCCTGTGTATGACTGCTTGGTGCCGAGTAAAATACCTTGCCTTCTACCTCACCTCGTCTCCTGTGTCTTTGTCTGCTCTTGAGTCTCTGCTCTGCCCCTAGAATCGTTACAGTTTGAAGATAAGACTCCATTTGAACTGCTAGCTAAATTCATTCCTGAAACAGAAAGGCTGCTGTCAGTGAATGAAAAGTGTTACGCTCTATTGACTAGATTATTATCAGTGGTGGGCAGTCAGGGCCTGCAAGGCCTTCTCTGCTGGCCTAAACAGAATCACAAAGTTATAGCTATTTTATAGAACAGAATAGAAATGTACTTTGTTCAACCCCAAGGGGAAATTTGTCTGTGGCAGCAGCAAACAAGGTTACACAATAAAATAAAAACATTAAGTATGGAAAAAGCACAAGTACAATAAAATAACAGAGCAGGGCCTATTCAATTTAAGAAAATAAAGTAATAAAAATGCACAGTATATACACTAAATAGAATCGTATTAAATTAACTAAGTAGGAAAAAATAAACTAAACAGCAGTGCACAAGATCGCCAACAGCAGCAACAACCGTGTAGCAGTGTTATAGTCTTGTGTGATTTGACCAGAGGTGATTTATTATAGTCTAATGGCAGTGGGCAGTGTTATGGGAAAATATGTCAGAGTCTTATGCTTTAGGATTGAAGAATGTAAGTCTTTAAAAGTGCAGGCACAAAACCTATTTGAGTAGATGATTCTATCAGTTTTGCATCCAGGTGTCTTGTTATTTGTTATCTTGTTATCTGTTTTCCTGTGCATTGTTTCTGTCTTCAAAGACGGCGACACACAGAGGCCTTGATTACAGTATTTCCTTGATGGGCATCAGCTGAAGGGCATGACCCTCTTTAGGAATTTATGATGTGTGATGGTAAAACAGGCTTATTCCGTCTCTGCATACTGTGACTTAACTCTTTAACCAGGTCACAGTGACATCAAAGGACGCATCTGACTGGGTGTATCCATGGTTTATTGTGGGGCAAACTGATAACAAAGGGATTCGTAAACAGGCCATAAAGTGCCTTCAGGGTATCGTAACGACAGGACACTGTGCTTCAAAGGAAAACATCTGCCTTGACATCTTTTATTATCTTCTGTCTTCTTTTGTTTATTCCTGTTTGCGAACCGAAATAACAGCATGCTGGTTGGGTATAAATGTCCATGCATCTGACTGTGTTATTCAGAGCACCTCTCGCAGATGACGGTGATGTATCTGTGAGACTGTGTTCTCTTTGCTTGCAAGCAAATAAATTGACTATTACAACTTTGATCGTTCATCCAGACTCTGTTTCATTTGACATTGATTTGATAACACTTTGACACTCTTCTCCCGACTATTCATAGAAATATTCCACAACAGCAGGAATGTTCTCCTGTATCGGTCCTTGTGACAGCGGAGCTGGATGAGTCTGTTGGAGAAAGTGCTCCACTGTCCCTGCAGTAGGTGGTGGAGAGGGTGGTCCGGGTTATCCAATATGGATAATAGTTTCTTCAGTGTCCTCCTCTCCACCACCTCTTCCAGATAGTCTTGTTTGCAGCCAATGATGGAGCCGGCCTTCTTAATCAGTTTGTTAAGTCTGTTTGTGTCTCCGGCTCCAATGCTGCTCCCCCAGCAGACTACGGCGAAGTACAACGCACTGACCACAACAGACTGGTAGAACATCTCCAACATCTTGCTGCACACGTTGAAGGATCAAAGTTTCCTCAAGAAAAAGAGTAGACTCCTCCCCTTCTTGTACACAGCATTGACGTTGTTCTTCCAGTTCAGTCTGCTGTCGATGGAGACACCCAGGTACTTGTACTCCTCCACCATGTCCACATCCTCTCCCAGAACTCTCAGCGGTTGTGGAGCCGTCGTCTTCCTCCTGAAGTCGACCCCCATCTCTCTGGTTTTGGCCACGTTCAGATGCAGGTGATTTCTACCCGCCCACTCCACAAAGTCCTCCACTACTGCCCTGTACTCCTCCCGTCCATCCCTTATACACCCGACCACTGCAGAGTCATCAGAGAACTTCTGCAGATGGCATGACCCAGAGTTGTACTGGAAGTCAGTGGTGTACAAGGTGAACAGGAAGGGAGACAGAACAGTTCCCTGTGGGACTCCAGTATCACTGACCACCCCATCAGACAGCACACGGCCCAGTCGGACAAACTGTGGTCTCCCTGTGAGGTAGTCAGTGATCCAGGAGACGGTGGACGCGTTAACTCCCACAACCCACAGCTTCTCACTCAGCAGCACTGGTTGGATGGTGTTTAATGCACTGGAGAAATCAAAGAAAGTGATTCTCATAGAGCCACCGGTTCCATCCAGGTGCGACTGAGCTTCTTGCAGCAGGTAGATGATGGCGTCGTCCACCCCCACATGAGGCTGGTATACAAATTGCAGGTCCAGTGAGGATTTCACCTGTGGTCTGAGGTGGGCCAAGACCAGCCTCTCCAGCACCTTCATCATATGTGATGTGAAGGCAACTGGTCGGTAGTCGCTGAGGCCAGATGTCTTCTTAGGTACAGGAACCAGGCATGACGTCTTCCACAGCACCGGGACTTCCTCCTGCTTCAGGCTCAGGTTAAAGAGGTGTTGCAGGACATCAGATAGCTGGATGGTGCAGGTCTTCAGGACCCTGGGATCCTCACAAGATGGCGCCGCACATGGCTGCTTCGACGAGTTGGTGCGCATTGTTTTGTGTTGTTTTTGTCGTGAATTCAGTTTTATGCTGCGATACCCGGAGCTCTTTCACCAGAGATGAGCTCATGAACATCAGGGGTACAACTCCAGCAGACTTAGTTCCAACTTTTCTGCTAACTTCTGTGGAATTACTGGACATTCTTGTCAAAGGTGCGCTCACCTTTGCCCATGCAGTGAGACGCCGCAGGAGAGGGAAATGGGCCGGCGTGCTTGTACGTCTCCGCTCACGTGGATTTCGCACACCGCTGCCGGGCATATTTCCCTCAAACGTCCGCTCACTGTGCAACAAACTGGACGAACTTCAGCAACTGGTGGGGAAAGACAGAGACTTTTCTTCATCTTCCGTTTTGTGCTTCACTGAGACCTGGCTCTGTGGATCCATACCCGACTCTGCGCTCCAGCTGGCTGGCTTCCAGCGGTTCAGAGCGGGCCGCGATACAGAGCTCTCCAGCAAATCGAAAGGTGGAGGAATCTGTTTTTATACCAACAGTGGCTGGTGCAACAATGTGTCAGTGATTCTTCAGCACTGCTCTCCTGATCTGGAATATTTTATCATCAACTACAAATTTTTACTCCCCTGAGTTTGCTTCATTCATCCTAGTCGGTGTTTACATTCCGCCGCAGAGCAACGTGCAGGCAGAGCAACGTGCAGGCAGCACAGCGCGCGCTCGCCGACCAGATACTATGTGTGGAGCGGACCTACCCGGACTCTCCAGTTATTGTCCTTGGGGACTTTAACAAAGGAAACCTCAGCCATGAACTCACTAAATACAGACAGCTTATTAAATGCCCTACCAGAGAGGAGAGCATTCTAGATCACTGCTACACAACAATCAGCGCGCATATCACGCCATCCCTCGGGCTGCACTGGGTCTCTCTGACCATGTCATGGTCCATCTGATTCCTTCATACAGGCAGAAACTCGAGCTCTGTAAACCTGTGGTGAGGAAATTCAAGAAGTGGACCAGTGAGGCTCTAGAGCAGGGGTGTCAAACATACGGCCCGCGGGCCGCATCTGGCCCGCCACGTCATTGTATGTGGCCCGCGAATCCGCCAGCAAAAAAAATAATAAAAAAATTATTTTTATTATTATTATTTTTTTTACAAAAATTAAAAGTTAGATGTGAAAATAAAAATATCCCCATGGTCGAAATTATGAGATAGAAAGTCGAAGTGATGAGATAGCATGTTGTCTGTGTGCCGACATTAAAACGATCACAACAGGTGGACAGGAGATGCAACAACCTACAAAGAGGATTTCCAACAAGTGATCGTGCCTTTCTCAACATGCGTACTTCTCTGCACTTGTAAACTCGTGGACTTGTGAAACGTCATCAGTCTCAGCCCAAGTACTGTTCCAATTCAAAGTTCACATCGAGCGGAGATGTTTGAGTATAAAAAAACTTTGAGTTGAGCCATTCACGCCGCCGGTCTCACCGGGGACTATTTGTGTTCATTCGCACTGGACGCGTCGGAGAGGGGGCGGGGCTTATCGCCCTGAAAGCCGTTCAACTGTCCGCCATTAACCATGGAAAAAATAACCTCTATTTCTGCTTAGTACGTGTTGTGGAAGTCACAGATATCCCGGGAAACTAAACTAAATATGTTAGGAGTGGTTACATTTACAACCGGCCCTTTGAGGGCGACCGTGATGCTGATGTGGCCCCAGAGTGAAAATGAGTTTGACACCCCTGCTCTAGAGGATCTTCGGCGTGCTTGGACTGTACAGACTGGGATGTTTTCAGGACTGCTACCAACAGCCTGGATGAGTACATAGAGGCTGTAACTTCATATATCAGCTTCTGTGAGGACAGCTGTGTTCCAACAAGCACCAGGGTGAGTTACAACAATGACAAACCCTGGTTCACAGCAGAACTCAGACAGCTAAGACTGCAAAAGGATCAGGCATTTAGGAGTGGGGACAAGGCCTTGTACAAAGAGTCAAAATACAGGTTTAGCAAGGCGGTGAGAGATGCTAAATGACTGCACTCTGAGAAACTCCAACACCAGCTCTCAGCCAATGACTCTGCTTCTGTCTGGAGAGGTCTCAGACAGATTACCAATAATAAGCCGAAGACCCCCCACTCCATGAATGACCTCCGCCTGGCAGCCGAGCTGAATGAGTTCTGCTGTCTCTTTGAAAGACAATGGGACAGTCCTGACTCCATCCCCCACAGCTCCATCAACCAGCCCCAGACCACCAGGTTCCCCTCCCCCAGCTCAGCAGGGGTCCATGCCTCTGTACCACCCATTCCAGCACCCCCCCACCCCCAGTGACGACTCTCTCTATTCTGGAGAGAGATGTAAATCGACTTTTTGAAAAACAGAACCCCCGCAAAGCACCATGTCTCTGGTGTTTACAGACATTTTCAATGTACCAGCCTGCTTCAAGGTCTCCACCATCATCCCTGTCCCTAAAAAAAAACCAAGCATCACAGGACTTAGTGACTACAGGCCCGTCGCCCTGACCTCTGTGGTCATGAAGTCTTTTGAGCACCTTGTCCTGTCCCACCTAAAAACCCTCACCGACCCACTCCTGGACCCCCTGCAGTTCGCCTACAGAGCCAACAGATCTGTAGATGACGCAGTCAACATGGCCCTTCACTTCATCCTCCAGCATCTGGACTCCCCAGGAACCTACGCCAGGATCCTGTTTGTGGACTTCAGCTCTGCTTTCAACACCATCATCCCATTTCTGCTGCATGATAAGTTCTCCCAGCTGCATGTGCCTGACTCCACCTGCAAGTGGATCACAGACTTCCTGTCTGACAGGAAGCAGCCCGTGAAGCTAGGAAAGCATGTCTCAGCTTCCAGGACCATCAGCACCGGTTCCCCCCCAAGGCTGCATTCTTCCCCTCTGCTCTTCTCCCTGTACACCAACAGCTGCACCTCCAGTCACCAGTCCGTCAAGCTCCTGAAGTTTGCGGATGACACCACCCTCATTGGACTCATCTCTGGTGGGGATGAGTCCGCCTACAGATGGGAGACTGACCATCTGGTGACCTGGTGCGGTCTTAACAACCTAGAGCTCAAACTCTAAAGATAGTGGAGATGGTTGTGGATTTCAGAAAGAACGTAGCCCCACCTGCCCCTATCACTGTCGACGTGGTGGACTCCTTCCGCTTCCTGGGCTCCATCATATATCCAGGACCTCAAGTGGGAGCTGAACATCAGCTCCATCACGAAGAAGGCTCAGCAGAGGATGTACTTCCTGAGGCAGCTGAAGAAATTCAACCTGCCAAAGACAATGATGGTGCATTTCTACAGAGCCATCACTGAGTCCATCCTCTGCTCCTCCATCATGGTCTGGTACGCTGCAGCAACAGCCAAGGACAAAGACAGACTGCAGCGCATCATTCACTCTGCTGAGAGGGTGATTGGCTGCAATCTGCCGTCCCTCCAGGACTTGTTCACTTCAAGAACCCTGAAGCGAGCAAGAAGGATTGTAGCTGACCCCTCTCACCCTGGTCAAAAACTGTTTGTGCCCCTTCCATCTGGTAGGGGGCTGAGGTCCATCAGGACCAAGACCTCACGACACATGAACAGTTTCTTCCCGTCGGCAGTCGGGCTCATTAACAGAGCCCGGGACCCCCACTGACTCTGTCATCCCCAAGACAAATTCCCCCTGCACATCCCTTCTATTACACTTGACAATTTTACACTACACTTACATCTCACTGGTTTATAGTCCTGTTATCTGTTCGTTTGTGCACTTTACTTTATATTTCACTTTATCTTATATTCCACTTTACTTTATATTTTAATTTATCTTATGTTTTCTGTAAATTGAATTAGTTTCTACTTTGCACTGTTGATTGTTGTTGATTGTTGTTAAATGTCACGCACCTCCCGTCATGTCAAATTCCTTGTATGTTCAACATACAATGGCAATAAACTGTTCTGATTCTGATGCCATCAGGTCATGCAGCCTTGCCTTGGTGGAGTCTCTAGCTGTCTTCTCACCCGGCCAGTCGTCACAGAGAGGGGGGTCATAGTGTCAGTGCTGGAAGAGCCCTTTGATGTTGAGGGCTCTGAGTCCATGCAGCTCACCAGGGGGGAAGGGCAGTGGCACTGTATGCATCCTTTGCATTAGCATACAGAAGGTCCAGAGTTGTATTATTCCTTGTGGGACAGTCAACATATTGGTGAAAAGTTGGCAGGCCTTTATCCAGAGTGGTGTGATTAAAGTCTCCAATAATTGCCAAAAATGCACCAGGATGTTGAATCTGCAGTCCAGACACAGTGGAGTGGATGGTGTCCACTGCTGTCTCAGCGTCAGCTGATGGGGGGGATGTACACAGCGACAACAATG